>NC_058411.1:36371726-36445452 GCF_002201575.2 Neomonachus schauinslandi | reverse complement strand
AGCTACTTTGTTGTCACAGACATCCTCATTTTAGACATGCTCTCCAGTTAAGTTCCCAAAAATAAGTGCTTTATATCTCAGAAACTTTCAGATTACTAGGGAAATAAACCTCATTCTTTTATTTATTTTCTATAAGTAACCTCCCTGCACATATAGTACAGTAAAGCATAAATAAAAGCTGGCTAACATGAAGGAGAATCTTGTTCTCTAATGGTCTTGGTGCTTCCATTTCTCCAGTGAGAACATAGTCCCTGACCTCCTGTGAGTGATCAGGATCCAATTAAAGACGTTCATCAATTTTTAAAGAGAAGAGGAAAGTGAGCCGACTTGAAGGAAACACAGTTTGAAATTTGGGCCCAGAAAGAGCTCCAAAGAGCTGAGAAATGAACTTTGAGGAGGGGTAGGCATGGCCAGGCCAAGCCCTGAATATGAGAAGATGTCAAAGTTCCCCAAGTAAGTTTGATGTCAAGTCATAGTCATGGTATCCTTAGCAGTTGAATTTTCATTTAGCTATTAGGTCTTATGTCCCTGGATGATGCAAAAAATACAGCAAAAATTAGGTGGAGTAGTTTTATTTAATTTGGAGACTTCATCACCATAACCTAATCCATTCATTGGGCCATAATTTTATCCAAGTGACAGCAGGTTGCTCTCTGAGTCCCTGAATAGATGGCTATTTTTTCTCATGGCATTGTCCTCTTGTGGCGCTCATGGACTTCTAAGTTGGCATCAATTAGGCTAAAAGATGTATGACTCCAGATAGAGGTCAGTCCCTCTATCTAATTATAAATATAAATTATATTTATAATTCAACAAATATATATTGAATGTCTTGTTCGTACATGACACTTCAACAAGACCTATCAAAGGCACAAGAATGAAACTCGTCTCCTAAAAACAAAAACTTAGAATCTAGTGTTGTGTGGTGGGGAAAAGTAAGACAAAAGGTAAACTAGAGGGGCGCCTGGGTGGCTCAGTTGGTTAAGCGACTGCCTTCGGCTCAGGTCATGATCCTGGAGTCCCTGGATCGAGTCCCGCATCGGGCTCCCTGCTCGGCAGGGAGTCTGCTTCTCCCTCCCCCACGCCCCATTTGTGTTCCCTCTCTCGCTGTGTCTTTCTCTGTCAAATAAATAAATAAATAATTAAAAAAAAAAAAAAGGTAAACTAGAGTCAGGGCTGACCAGGGAGTCAGGAAACCTCTAGGGAAGGAGTTGGCCCTGGACACAAACATCAAAGAATATATTGAATATTAACAGATGGAAATGAGAAGGGATATGAGAAAAAGACCAAATGTGAGATTTCATGAGGGGTGTTTAATAAAACTTTTCAAAATCAATCTGACAAGACCAGAGCTCAGGACATGGGTAGACATTGGGAAAATGGGCAAACTTCATATTGCTGAGGACCTTGGAAGTTGGCTTTGGAATTTGTAATAGTGGGTGCTTGCTCATTAAAAGGTTTTTGAACCGGGGTGACAAATCAGAGCTGGAGCTTCATTAGTAACCAACTCGGGCCTCAGTACAAAGAGTCAACAGTCACTCCACGGTGTGATGGACATTCTATGCTGAATGGGCCTCTTTTCTTCCCACCTTGCAAACATCTCCTCATCGCAGCCCAGTAGGGCTCTAACTTTGTCTAAGATTTTTAACCTCATTTTAAACATGATGCCTCTTAAAAGGCTGGATATCACTGAATACAAAGGGATTTTGTGGATATGTCTGTGACAATCCCTGAGGTCCCCCCAAATTGCAGTGGGGAGCTGGGGCAGGGCAACACTGTGCACGAGCCACTGAGGAAGAACTGAGGACCCACCCTCACCTGCTAGACAGCTTAAGGTCTATCTCTTGTTAATTGGCTGGCTATGTCACAGGTAGAAGAATATAGAGAAATTTGGGGGACATGCTTAAACCAATGATTTATTCCCAACTTTCTACTGACTGCCTACATAACTTTGCAGTCACTCACTCCTTGATTTCCTCCATGTCATCTGTAAAATGGGTAGAATAATAGCACATCTCAACCTCCCAGAGATGGTTCCCACATATACAGACACTATGTAAATACAAATATTAATTTTATCAATGCTTTGTTAGAGGGGCAAGATCATGCTTTTTTCAGATTATTTTTGGAGAACGCCAAATAATTGTCATTAAAAAAAAAATTCCACAGGAATGCCCCACTCTACCTCATTTTATTTAAAAAGTGAATGCAGGAATCAACCCAGGTGGCTGGCCCTGAAGGCTTTGTCACCTGCTCCTGCCTTGAGACTCACCTCCCAGGTTTCACAGCGGCCCCAGCAGGCATCCGTAGTGATCCGAAGGCCCCTGCAGCCTGGCTTTTTGGCCAGGAAAGTAAACTCCCTCACGGCACAGCCCACAAAGGTGAGAAGGTCCTCACTGGAGGTGCTGAGGACACAGCTGCAGCCAGCCAGGAGGAAGAGGGCCATGGAGCCAAGGAAAAGGTATGCCAGCTTCATGGTGTTCCTCCAGAGAGGGAAAGGAAAGAGAGTTTATTAAGAGAGCCAGCTTCCCAGGGCACCTGGGTGGCTCAGTCAGTTAAGCGAAGGGCTCTTGGTTTCAGCTCAGGTCGTGATCTCATGGTTGTGAGATTGGGCCCCCGCATCGAGCTCTGCACTCAGCAGAGTCTGCTTGAGATTCTCTCTCCCTCTGCCCTTCCCACTTGTGCTCGCTCTTGCTCTCTCTCTGAAATAAATAAATAAGTCTTAAAAAAATTTTTTTTAAATTAAAAAGAGAGCCAGCTTCCTTCCAGGGGGTGACCAGTGATATGATGGTCACTGTCAAAGGCATTTTGCTTACTTAGCATTTCAGAAGAAATGAGCCAAAGAAAGTGTAAATGCCCACAAACACCAACATAGGTGCCCAAATTTTCCTCTGACTCCAGCATGGTTTTCATGGACCCATTGTGCTCACTAGACCCCTAACTCCTCCCAGGGCATCCTCAGGCTTTTTCTTATTGCTGCCCGACTGCTGGACTTGACTCACGTGTTAGGTTTCTTCCAACAGTCTCTTCAAAATAAATACAAAATATGAGTCACACCAAAAGTAATGCATACCCTAACATTCTCCATGAACACACAAATTATTTTTATTCAGATCCCTAGATCTGATACCCTAGTATTTGGTGCCATGTTCCCTGCCTGCTCAAAATCATATTTTCAGTGTCATGGATGGGGAATGAGAGGGGCATTGGTAAATAAAAATTGTATGCCCAGATGTATTGTTACTAACCCAGCCCACCACAAAACACTGATGTGCATAAGATATTATGAACCCTACTACCTGACTTGGTAGCACCCATAAAAATGTATCCTATTAATTACAAATAGCCCTGCTCTATGCCTCCACTGTAATAGGCACCTGGTTGTGATTCAACTTAAATCCACATATTGGAAAGCATTGGACGTGTTTAAAACCTAATCCCAATCTACTGTCAAGTCTATCCTCTCTGAGTCGTGGTGATTTTCTGTGCTTTTCCAGGAGCCAGAGACATTCCCTGCATGCTCGGCCCATGGGACAGAACATACCTGGATGTTAAAGTGAGAGTGGGCACTGCATTTATGGAGTGTCCTGCATTCATTATTGCTTCAAATAATTCATTATTGCTGCAGAATTATTCATTTTCAAATCTGATCTCTCGGTCTCATCTACTTCTACTGATCTACCTCTGATCTGTCCCCTTAGCAGGGCTCTTTGGACTTCCCTTCCGGTGGAATGAAGTTACAAATACGGAGAAGCACTTACCTGATCTTGCTGGAGCAAACTCCTTTTAGAGCTCACACTTGCACCCAAGATGTCAGAAAATCACAATGAGTGATAGAAGTTTGCTCTGGGTAAATGTCTCTACCCTCTGCTACCAGGCTGCTTGACTGCTCAAATATATAGGAAGGGTCTTGTCAATCAAAACAAAAGAGAGGCAGATCCTTACAGGAACCACTAAACACATCAAAGCCTTGGGATATAAAGCCAGTCTCTCTTTTCCAAAACTGATTAACTTAAAGGGTGTTGCTTTGTTTCTTAACATCACCTACTGAAACAGAAAGTTACCTTGGTGGGTGACATAATCCTAGGGAAAGAGTCAAAAGTAGTTCACCTGGGGACAAATGCACTGGGGCAAGATGGATTAATTCTCCTTCATGGTAACCACAACTTTCCTTCGAAACGGGTATCGGTCACAAGCAGCTCACAGCAAACTCTTTCCCTTAACTCACAACACGTTTCAATACATTGAAAATAACAAAACAATAATTCTTCCTGGAAAGAACACAGGATCACAAACTGAAAAGATGGAACTCCCCATAAGAAGAAACCTTTGAAAGTCTTAAAATTAGTTAAGGATTAGCTAATATTAATAACATTTTTAAATGAGTCTTATAGAAAAAAAAAAACAAAACACCAAGATGTCCAAAGAGATTCTCTTCTGGCACGGGAATTAAAGAGGACTTTTTATTTCTTCCATATGGTTTTCAGCATTTTTCACATTTTCTACATTGGGGAGGCTTTTAGAACAGAACATCAATTGATATTGACACTTTAAGAATTAAAATAAACCAATAAGTATACATTTGTGCTACATGTAATGCTATTCAATGCTATTCTAATGGAAATGTTTCATTAGACTTCTGGTTCTGGAAAGTCTAAACTAAGAAAGCAATAGTATTCTTTATGAGCATGGGACACCGTTTATATTCCAATCTGCAACAGTAGCGTACAAATGGATTAAAAACTTCATTGGTCATGGCATCATTCTGGGTGCTCTAAAAAATAAATGAAAGAGACATCATCCCTGCCCTTAGGAGTTTACATATCACAGCAAATAACGATATAGCCAGAGACATTTAAGATGTACATTACACTAATAAATACTATATAAAGAAGTTAAAGCATTTCTGTTTCCTGCAAAGAGAAGTGTTCTTTAAATATATGTTACTTGTTCAGGGCTTGATTTTTTCAAAACGTGTAACAACCCTCAGTGAATCCATTGCTAGACCATCAATATAGTCACCTCTAGATTCAGTTAGGATATGTGTTTTATAGAAAATTGAATGGAGCTTGGAATAAAGGACTTTCTCCAGCCCTTGAGCCTGTGAGTAGCATAACCAGAACTGGGGTCCTGTGGGACAGATGGCTTACCTGGTGTGATCTTCTTAACTCACTTAAAGTTCACCAGTTGGTGGTGGTGAGCTGCCATCCTGGGCTGTGTTTCTGAAGAAAACTAACTCTTCAGCCCTTTTGCGTTAGACCTGAAACATACATACTTTTGTGTCTGTACTATCACAAGATAAAGACAACAAAGAGAAGCCAAGAGTACCTTTTCTTTACAATCTCCAATTTCCTTATAACGCAGAACTGAGCATCACACCTACCCCCCATCTTGTAAGAACGACAATTTACAGTCGCCGAGCACCTACTATGTAGAAGGCTCCATGGAATCTGCTGTGTTCTCACATATGTTATCTCTCAATCTAAAACACTTCTGTAAATCAATGATTTTTTTCTCCTTTTTCCATTGGGAGAAATAGAGGTTCAGTTATTTTGCAATCTGCCCCCCTCCAAAGCCTTCGACAGTACTGGGGATGGTAAATAAGTTGGTTTCATCTCCACAACCAAGTGTTGAAGGTGCGGCCGGGGACACTGCGTTAAGAAGACCTCTGAATGGTCACAGTGCAGAGGGCAGCAGCTCATCGGCTTCATCATGGGTGTAGAGAAGGGGAATGATGTATAGATGCCCCTTTTTTGCCATCCTTGTGCCATGCCCTGCCACTTGCCTCTCTACAGGCATAGCGAGAGGTTGCCGTGTGATTTCAAAGGCTACCTGAGGCTCTGGTACCTACAGAATATCGTGGTGCCATAGTGTGTGCATCTGCTACCTTCCCTTCCATCTCTGTGGACGTTCCCACTACTAAAGTCACTCTCCTGAGGTAGCAAACAAAGATGTGGGTGATGTCTCTCCAAGCGCAGGCCCTGGAGAATCTTCTCTCATCTTGTTCTAGTTTCATCTTCATATGGACTCATTGTCACCTTGGAGGATGAGTCTCAAGAAACAGCTTCACTAGGGATACGGAAGGAGAGGGAAGAGGGGGCCTAGAGGAGCCTGGGAGGGCATGACAACAAAGGAAGAATGAGCCGAGGGTCGGTGCCTTGAAGAGGAGACGGGCAACTGAGGCCTGGTCCAGGGAGGACAGCCCCAGATGGGGAGGGCCCAGGGGTGGGCAACGTGTGCAGGCCACGAAGACATGGCAAGAGCCTGGCAACTCGCTCCCCTGGCTCAGCCACGCTGACTGTCAGTGGTACAGCTTCCTCGGTGACTGACTTGGGCAGGTCACTTCGCTCAGCCTCAATGTTGTCATCTGTAACATGATGGGGTTGGACCCCACGACTCCTAAGGCCCTTCCTCGCACCAGAATTTAAAGGTTGGCAAACTCTTTTATGAACAGAACCAGCTGAGAGCAAGTCAGATGGAGAATCCAAAGGTTCATATTACAATAAAGTCTTCCAGATTAGTGTTCAACTCTTGACTCTGACACGTGTCAACTTGTGATCTTGGACAAGTCTCATAACCCCCTGGGTCTCAGCCTTCCACAAAACTAAAAATGGCCTTCTTCACAGGGTTCATGTGTGGATTCTGCAAAATAACATCTATAAGGGTGCCTGGGTGGCTCAGTCAGTTAAGCATCTGCCTTCAGCTCAGGTCATGATCCCAGGGTCCTGGGATTGTGCCCCTTGTTGGCTCCCTGCTCAGTGGGGAGCCTGCTTCTCCGTCTCCCTCTGCCTCTACCCACCCCCCACCCGCTTGTGTCACTCTCTCTCGTGTGCTCTCTCTCAAATAAATACTTTTTTAAAAAAATAACATCTGTAAATTGTTTATCTCACTGCTTGATACCTGAGAAGCAGGCAACAAATGTTGTTTCTCTTTCTTTCCCATCATCATTGTGTACCTCCAAGAAATAAAAAGCTGCCAATAAGAAATTATGTCACACCATTCATTGTTAGGCATACCCTGATTTCAAAGGTATTAAATCTGGGGGAAATGTGAGCCTGAGAATAGAGGAAGCAGTCTTTGGGGGCTATGAGACCCTACCAGCATCCTGAAACCAGGAGACATGGGGTGGCACCAGGCTTGCTTCCCCGGCCAGCCTGTGGGGTTTTGATCTGATGCTAAAATTAACAACACGTTTTTCAGTATGAAAAAAGTCTGGAGTGTAAGATTTAGTCTTGAAGGTCCAACTCTCACACTTTGGGAGGTACACGCTTTATTATGGTTCCAAAATTCAATATATGAATAAATCTTCATGAATATCCCAAACAATTTCAGTGCTGACCAAGAAGAGAGTCAGATTAACTGAGCCAACCAACGCGTGAACAACCCACTCTGTTCCACCGGTACTAAGTGAGGGCCCACAGGAAAAAAGCTGTTTGCTCTATAACTTACAATGATCTCTTAGGAGTTAAGAAGAGATGTGTGTGCTCTGGTATGTTTTTCCCCCTTTTCCTCTCAGAATTCACAATGCTCTATCCAAGGGTCAAATTAATAAGCATTATGCCTCCTGTGGATGAATTAAAAAAACACGAATGAAGCGATGTGTTTCAAGGGATTAATAGAATTAGTGATTTTCTGCAAACAGATACAAGGAAGGTCAGCCTAAGACTTTACAAAGTTGTATGTTGCTTTTAATATCCCTTATTTACAGGGGGGAAAATCTGGGTTTACAAATGAAGACAAATGGTGAAGTCTTGGAAGAAATTAATTTTATTGAAAAGACATTTCTTCCTTTCAAAGCACTGGGTATTTGTGGGACAGTTCCTCATTTTATTGACTTAAAGAGATAATATTTGCCCTAGATGATGGTGTGGTTGCTATGGTAACTTTTTTTTTTTTAACAAGACTAAAAATAATGAAGCCTGTGTCTGATTTACTAGGACAAGTCAAGCCTTTCTCCACAACTGTCTGAAAGAAGTATCTGTCAGTTGTCACAGATTTATTTCAGATTAAGGGGCACATGGTTTAGGCGCTGAAGTGGAATGTTTTTATTTCCGCCTGACTCTTCCACTTTTGAAGGTCATAGCTTTGCCTGGCATGGCAGACACATGCCTAATAGAGAGGAACGAGAGGAGCTTAATGAGTCACAAAGAAGCATTCTTTATTTCAAGTGCATCCTGTATTCTCATTGGAATGAGTCCACAAAGCTGCCGGGTCCCCAAATCCTGCATTTGTAATTCCCTAGGCAGTTGCACAGACAAGGCCAAGGTTGTTGTTAGCTAAGCTTCGTCGCAGCAGCACCTCATTTGTTCACTGCTGGCTTTAGTCCAGAGAAAGATTCCTAGGATCAGGGCTCCAGAGTGCGCACGCGTGTCTTTGTGTGCCCGTGCTTAGGCTGGAGTGAAGGGAGGGTGGGGAAAGAAAAGAGGAGAGCTGCTCTACACTCGAGAGTATTCACTGCCTAATTCAGCACATATTTTGTAAGCAACTACTCTGTGCCAGGCACAGTCCAGCCCTGGAGTCACTGGGTTCATTAAAAAAACAAAATGCTGATGTTGGGAGACATGGGAGAATAGCCGACAGCTGAAGGTAATGAGAGATTTCCCTCCTGCTTCCCTTTTTTATCTTTTCTTTCTTCCTTCTTTCTGGCCTTCCAGTGTTAGTGAGTATTACCATGTGTCACACACATGCTGAGTACACGTGATGCAAATATAAACGGACCTACGGACCTGTCCTTAGCCAATAGCCCAGTGAAGATGATAAATAAACCAACGTACGTATGACCTAGAAATTGCACTCTTGGGCATTTATCCCAGGGAAATGGCAATTTATCTTCACACAAAAACCTGTACACAAATATTCATAGCAGCTTTATTCATAATAGCTCTAAACTGGAAACAACTCAGGTGTCCTTCACCGGGTAAATAGTTAAATAAACTGTGGCACATCTATACCACAGAATACCACTTAACACTAAAGGGAAAAAACACACAACAATCTATGTGAATCTCTGGAAAATCACACTGAGTGAAAAAAGCCAATCCTGAAAATCTATATACTGTATAATTCCACTTACATAACATTCTAGAAATGACAAAATTATAGAGATGGGAAACAGACTAGTGGCTGCCAGGGGTCAAGGAGACTCAGCGAAGGAGGGAAGTGGGTGTGGTTATAAAGGGTCAACATGTAGGATTTTTCTGATGATGGAAATGTTCTATCTCTTGACTGTGGTGGTGGATACAAGAACAAAGCATGTAACAAAATTGCAGAGAACTAAATATACACACATTCATAAAATAAGTACAACTGGGTAAATCAAAACAGGGCAGATGACTATATCAATGTCAATATCCTGGTTGTGATATTGTACTATTGCGTTTTAAGTATAAAACACATTGTGAGAAATTGAATAAAAGGTGCACAGGATTTCTCTGTATTCTTTCTTTTTTTTTTTTTTAAAGATTTTATTTATTTGGCAGAGAGAGACACAGCGAGAGAGGGAACTTAAGCAGGGGGAGTGGGAAAGGGAGAAGCAGGCTTCCCGCAGAGCAGAGAGCCCGATGTGGGGCTCGATCCCAGGACCCTGGGATCATGACCTGAGCTGAAGGCAGATGCTTAACAACTGAGCCACCCAGGAGCCCTCTGTATTATTTCTTACAACCACATATGAATCTACAATTATCTCAAAATAGAAAGTTTGATTAAAAAATAAATCAACAATTTATTTAGGAGGTGGGCAAAATGGGTGAAGGTGGTCAACAAGTACAAACTTCCAGTTACAAGATAAATAAGTCCTGGGATGTACTCTACAGCATAGTGACGATCGTTAACAATACTGTATTATATACTTGAAAGTTGCTAAAGGAGTAGATCTTAAAAGTTCTCATCACAAGAAAAAATGTGTAACTATGTGTGGTGATGGATGTTAACAAAATTTAATGTGGTAGTTATTTTGCAACACATACATATATCAAATCATTATGTTGTATACCTAAAACTAAGACAATGTTATATGTCAATTATACCTCAATTTTTTAAATGAAAAAACAATGACTCTGCATTAAGAAAAGCAAAACAAAGAAGTTCATTTTTAAGTATTACTGTTAAGAAATTGAACTAAAACAACTAGAGGCTTAAAAAAATAAATCAATCAACATACCATTAAATGGTATAAGTGCTATGATAAAAATAGAGATGGAAAGCTATGAGAGCTTGGACTAAGGGGCATCGTCAAGAGAGACTTTCTGGAGCAGTGACTCCAGTGAGTTAGGAGAAAATACATTCCAGGCAGAAACATATTGACTCCACCACTGAAACTGAGAGCAGAATGTCTGTCTGTCTTGCTCACCGTATTTCCCCAATGTCTACAATACTGCCCAGCTCACAGTTAATTATCAAAAACTATTGAGTGAATAACTGAAGACATGGAAGAGGGTATGGTGAGTTTGAAAAGGTAGAAGAAGTCATCACGGTTGAGCATAGAGAGTTCACAAAGAGAGACAGGGATGAGGATGGTAGCAGCAGATGGGATTCGGGCCAGGTACTCTGAAACACTCAACCTTTATTCCAACATAAAATAGGAGCCAAGTTTGTGTTTTGGAAAGATGCTGTGGGCACAGTGAGGAGATAAATTGATGTTAAGACACCGGCTGGGAAGGCTGCTGTGGTAATCCCAGTGAGTATTCTCCTCCCAACCTCAAACGTTGGAAGTCCTTCAGGATAAGTCCTATGTCCAAAACAGAGGTGTCCACTAAAAATAGACTTCGAGACACATATGCAATTTTTAATTTTCTGGTAGCCATATGAAGAAAAGAAAAAAGGTGAAATTAATTTTAGTGATTAATCCCAGGGTGTTAAGTGCCAGGAATAAGATTGTATTGAACCCAATATCATCCAAAATTTCTACATTTCAACATGTAATCAACATAAACCATTATTAATGAAATATTTTACACTCTTTTTGCATCTTTTCCTTATATGAAGACTTTGGACTCTGATTTGTATTGAGACCGATTCACAGCACATCTCAATTCAAATCTGCCACATTTCAAGTGCCTTGAGAGCTACATGGAGTAGCTACCATATTGGACAGCACAGGTCTAATCCATAGACGTGCTGCATAGTGGCAAGGAGTATTTATTTGAGCTCTTAGACTCTTTTCATATGTCATGTCCATTAATTCTCACAACAACAATCCTATGAAGTATTATTAGCTACCCTTTCTGATGAAGAAACTGAGGTCATAAGCTCAATCTTCTAGAAATATCTGAGTCCTCAGCAGCTGAGCCTGTGTAGATGATGCATGTGAAATTTCAAAGCTTAAAGCAGTAAGGAGTATATTTAAAAGATGATGGGGAATGAAATTTATCAAAATGCTTATTTTTTCAGATTTCTGATCTGCTGAGCCTGATTACATGATTTGAAAGTCTCAATCTTTTCTTATCTAACGTCACTGAAGAGCCTGCCTCAAAATAAATTATGGAGAGAAATCTCTCCTAAGTGGAGATGGCCCACCCTGACATTTATTGAATGATGAAGCCACAGTGGTGATCAGGTCCAGAGAAGGGACACTAATATAATCAAGGGGATGGAGGAATTTCATAATAAAAATAGGCTTGGGCAGGGGCAGGGAGGGGATGGGGGTTGTGGGGAATCACCAGCCTAAAGGATTAGCTGGACAGGCAAAGGCTGAGGGGAAGGAAAAGACCATATAAGATCTCAAAGCCACGACAGTTGCAGGCACAGTGAGCAGCAATATTTTTAAAGCTGACCTAAGACCCATTTCTCTTTGAAACCATGGCCCCTGGGTCCTGAGTGTCTCTTGGTACCAGCAACCCACCTTTGCATTTAAAATGCTGGGCAAGGATTAGAGATGTAGTTGGAGCCTTTAAGAACTGAGTGAAGTACAAGTCTCAAATCCATGATTCTGAGTTAACAAGCCATGGATAGAAAGCAAACTAGTCCCAGAACATAAAGCTAAAACAGGCTGCATATGAAGTACATAAACACTTAATACTATCGGTTGATTTCCTCACTATCTACATGACCTCTTTATTTGGCTGCCAAAGAAATACCCCAGCCTCATGATGTCCCAAAGTTGTTTTATCTCTCGCTCTCTCTCTCTCTCCAGGCTCCTTCCCACCCCCTTCATCTGGCATTTCCCATCTCTGCAAATGAAACCCCTTGAGATTCATTCTGGGCACCTCCCAAACCCTCCCACTCCCCACTGCATGCACCCCCAGAATTCCATCAGTACTGTTAACTCACCTCCAACCCCTGCTAGATCCTCAGCTCCAAGTAGCTGCTCTATGACTCTCCTGTTCACTCTTACATCCCTAACGTTTGCACATAGTAGGCAATAAACACTTAAGTAAATGAGGAAATGATTGAATGATTGTGGGGAATACTAAATGTCACTTATGCCCACTTTCCCCCAACTCAAAACTTTTATCAGTCTGCATTAAAGTTTGGCAAGTATTTCCAGGATAGCAAAGAGTCAATCCAACAAGACTTGTCTTCCCGTATCTAAATAAAAACCCATGGGCCAATGCAGGTGTCATCATAAAAGGCCACAAGCTTCAAGTTAGTGCAATATGAGGCCCACACATGGGGGTGTGGACTTACCAGGGCAACAAGCAGTCTTGGAAGCACTGGGCCCAGGAAGCAGGATGAGTGCCCACCTCCCCCATTATCATCTTTCTGACCACAGGACACTGAACTTGGTGGCTTCTACCGCCCCCCACCCCAACACTCCCAATTTTAATAGATCCCCCCGTGTGAGTGGTCAGGCAGGGCATACATACGCTTCTTGGCACTTCTTGGCACCTTGGTCTGTTTGGTTGGGTTTCATGACTAAACTGAATTTCTTGCAAGCAGAAAAACAATTTCCCTTTTTGCAGCTTGAAATATCTCATCAAAGAAATGTGGAAGTATGGAAATTAGATTTGATTGGCAGCCGGCTCTTTGTTTCCATCACTTCTGCTCTTCTGTAGCTCTCTCAAAAAAAAAAAAAAAGAGTTCAGGCTTTTCTGACAGCCTGATGGACAATGACATAATTTTAATAATCCTCTCCTCTTCAGGCGAAATGAAAGAAAAAAATTTCACAATGAAATTACTGTGCCTCAAAGATGTAGTCATTAGATTCACCCTCTTTGCATTGTTCATGTCCAGCACTCTGGAAACAAGATGCATATTTCAGGCATGCTTAACACTGTTGTTAATGCTCTACTTTCTGAACTGCCTTGAAGGTTGATGAGGCCTAAAGCAGATGGAGCGAGAAGAGTGAAGCTTTAGAAGAACTGTCAGAGTCACACACACACACACACACTCAGTTCAACTGTTCATCACATAAAATTATGGACCTGATTCTTCAATTTAAAGAATGACAAGACCTTTTATTTTTATACTCCAGTCTAATCTTTTTCTTCCAATGTTGTGATCGGGGTTGGTTGGGGAGAGGGAGTGCTTATCTCCCATTCCCACTTTCCCATAGTGGGCAAGAGAGAAGACTGTGCATAGGACACTTCAGGCTTCTGTCTCTCTACTCTACACTCCTACCACGAGTCTCTTATCTGATCAGATGGTGAGATTGGGAAATAAACAAGTGTGGAGGCTCAACATCCTGGAGATGCAGAGTTCAGGTAGACTTCTCAGTGAGGATGGTTCTGGCTGCAAGTACCAAGTACAGAGCACTGAAGGTGGCATAAACATAGGTAAGTTTAAGTAGGAAGAAGTTCAGAATCAGGGAGATGGGCATTGGTGTGGCTGCTCAACAACGTCATCAAGGACCCAGGTGTTTTGCATTTTTCTGGTCTGCCATCTGAGCATGTTGACATGCCTCCCTTCACGACCTGCTCCAGCTCCAAACTGAGTGCCCTTCAGTAACAATGTCCAAAAACAAAACAAAACAAAGGGGCGGGGAATAAGGAGAAGAAAGCACCTGTCACAAGCATTTCTCTTTTAAGAGAGGAAAGTTCTCACAGAAGTTTCCTGCTGATTTCCTCTTTAATCACATTGGCCAGAATCAGGCCATAATCATGTCCTAGCTATAAGGAAGTCTGGGAATGCAAGTGCTTTCAGCATCTATGTGGAAGACCAAGCTCTGCTGGCAAGCGAGAAAGGCAAAGAATATCTGTAGGGTAAGCAACCACCAGCACCTGTCAAATGTATTGATATTCAGAGCTAAGGCCATTTGACCACATATCAAGTTGTACTCTCTAATTTAAATTCATAAAGAAAGCCAATATTTTTACCTCCTCCCATCAGATCCCTGCGTCTTATTTTTCTCTTAGTTCCAAGCTCAGAGCAAGGAGAGGGTCATGGTTACTTATCACCCCCAAATACTAACAATTACTGCCAGGAGCATTGTTGACTCTGGGAAAATCAACCACCAACCTCTTTGGACCTCAGCTTCTTTATCTGAAAAGCAAAGAACTTGGATGAGTGCATCTCCAAAGCCCCTTCCAGCCCTGACAGGCTCTGGTTCCATGACTTTGCATTCAAATGTCTCCAAGCAGTGAATCAAATCATGAGTAGCCTAAGAAATGTTATAAAAGGAAGAAATTTGACTCACATTGACTCGCATTAGCCTTGGGGAATCAAAACTAGTAAACAATGATGAACTTTGAAGCCAGTGTCAGTTTAATAAGGAGAATTTGTGACCGTGCCCCAAGCATGTGAGTTAGAGTAGCCATGTAATGGACTTACAAGAGTTTAGGAAAATCACTGCTCCCTTGAAATTGAGTCTCGTAAGGCTAGCAGAATGACAAGGCATTAAAAATGGATCTCTCCTTCATCTCCGTATTGAAATAACTTCTAATGTCTACAGGGTACAGCCCAAAAACCTTGACATAGTTTATAAAAGGTCCTTTCCAGCCTATCATCATCCTAATCCACACATTGAGCATATGAATAATAACAGCTAATATTTTTAAAGCCTTACTCTGTGCTCAATACATATGAAGTACTTTATATTGCATTGTCTCTTTTAACCCTTACAACAAGAATATTGTTATAATATATCATCTTCATTTTACATATGAATAAACGGGAATTAAGTAATTTGCCCAAGGTCACACAGCTAAAAGTGGTAGAGCCGGAATTGGAACTTAGGCAGACTGTGCCCAGAGCCCCTGCCCTGAAACACTACGTTATATTTCTCTGACAATATTTAAATATTTTTTAAAATTTGTTTACATTTCTTTTTTTTTTTGAGAGAGAGAGAGAGAGAGAGCATGCAAGTGGTGGGGGCGGGACGCAGAGGGAGAGAGAGCAAGAATCTTAAGCAGGCTCCATGCTCAGCACAGAGTCTGACACAGGGCTCGATCTCACGAGCTTGAGATCATGACCTGAGCTGAAATCCAGAGTCGGAAGCTCAAACGACTGAGCCACCTGGGTGCCCCCATTTCTATTTCTACCACTAATACATAAGGGCCATTTTCTCTTCATCCCCTAGTTTTGTATCTGACAACTAGTAGACACTCCCATAAATATTTAAAGAATGCATGCATGGATGAATGACTTCCTGTGCAGACTTCCCAGTCTTCTGCAAACACACTCTACTTTATAACTCCCCCATGCCCTAGGTTATACTGCTCCTCTGTCCAGCGGACTCCTACTCTTCCTTCAGGAATGGGTTGAAATGTTATATCCTTGCTCTGTTCTTCCCAACCATCTTCCAAAGAGAAAAATAGGTCACATGGAAAACAAGTCACATAAGAAGGAACTAGAATCAGAATGACATATGATTTACTTATTAATCAAGGCCAACGAACGACAGCTCCCAAATCTCAATAACTCACAATAAAATGAGGTACCAACTTCCAGTTATAAAATAAATAAGTCATGGAGATGAAAAGTACAGCACAGGGAATATAGTCGGTAATAATGTTGTATAATGACAGTTGGTGACTATACTTATTGTGGTGAGCATTGAATAATGTCTATATAGAACTGTCAGATCACTGTTGTACACCTGAAACTAATACAACATTATAGGTCAACTATACTTCAATCAATTGATAAATAAATCACAGTCAGCAGAAGCAGAGGGCAGGGTTCTTCAATCCCTAAGGAACAGAGGACCCATCTTGTGATACCACCATCTTCAAGATGTGGCCTATAGAACCACCCTGCAAGGAGAAGAGAGCCTGCAGGGCTATGTGAACCTGAAGTGGGTGCATCACTCTTATCCACACCCCATTGGCCAGAACTAAGTCTTATGGCCCTGACCTAACTGCAAGTAAGGCTGAGGACCGAGATTGTCCTGCGTGCCCAAGAGGAAGATGAAATAAATTTGGTGAGCACATGATATTGTTCTCACCACAGCTTCTTCACAGTGACACAGAAAAATGGCTTAGAAATGTTAATGAAAATTATTTTTGTCTTAGGAAATTCTATGCCCAAACCAATTTTCAATCAAGCATAAAAGTAGAATAAAGAAATATTCAGACATGCAAGATTGCAGGAAGTGTATACACCTGTATACCCTTTCTCAGGAAGCTACTGAAGAATGTAAACAAGGAAATAAATAAAGGAAGAAGAGAACATCAAATCCAGGAATCAAGGATCCAATGTGGGAGAGAATTGAAGTCCAGAAATCATAGCTCTATAGAAGACCCAGAGAGCAACACACTGGAGCAGAAGAGGATAAGTACCTGCATTTAAAGAACATGGAAAAGGGAAGATAGCTGGTGAGATGCCTGTGCTCTGTTATACCACCATGCCCTGGCTTATCCTGTTCCCTCATCGTCCATAATATGTAGTCAACAGATAATATCTAAAAGTTATAAATCTAGAAATAGCAGTATAGGCATATGACTTGATAATGGAGAAGTAGATTACAAAAGAAACAGCTAAAATGGTTGCTCCAGGATACTGAACTGGGAGGTGGGGTGGGATAGCACAAGAGAATGCTGTTTTTCATGATAGCCCTCGGTAGAGTATTTGAGTTTTTAACCATGTCTTTGCTAAAATTTTGCATATTTTTTAAATAAAGAGAAGGAGGAGAAAGAAGTTTTCATAATTTGTTCCTTCGTCCTATCCAAAGATCCCACCAAGCACCTTATGATGGCCTCAAAATGTCAAGGAGGGAAGAAAAGACAGGGCAAATGTGCACTGACAGGACACCTTCTTTAAACCCCAAGCAGAGTATTTTCTCTTTCATCCAATTCTTTTCAAAAATACTGGTCAGTGGCCCCACCTTCATGAATAGGTTCAAGGAATGAGGGGAAAGGACTGGAAACAACAGACGGGACCATGAACAGAGCCCCTGGAATATCACCAGTGACCACCACCTATGTTGGGCCTATCCTCCATCTCGCCAAAAAAAGATAAAATAAGACATTTTAGGCATTTTTTCTGAAATCAGTATGCTCTATATCCTCCTTATCTACTGGCTTCATAAACCTCTCAAAAATTTTTTAGTTTGGGCGCCTGGGTGGCTCAGTTGGTTAAGCGACTGCCTTCGGCTCAGGTCATGATCCTGGAGTCCTGGGATCGAGTCCCACATCGGGCTCCCTGCTCAGCAGGGAGTCTGCTTCTCCTTCTGACCCTCTTCCCTCTCATGCTCTCTGTCTCTCATTCTCTCTCGCAAATAAATAAAATCTTTAAAAAAAAATTTTTTTTTAGTTTGACATGACTTTTTGGTGAGTTCATGTTGATTGCCTTAAGTATTGGCTTCCTCAGGATTTGAACACCTATCAATCTTACCTGTCTAATTTCAATAATTCATCTTTTTTTAAAATTTAGGCAGCATTTGTCCATTTCTTGGCTCTCTTGCTGCCCTCCATGCTTCCAAAAGTTTACTAATAATGATTCTAGTTTCAGTTCTATAAGACTGATTAGAATGTTATTTGCTCAATCCTAAATACTTGACCACATTTTTGAATGTGGGGGCATCTCAGTTGCCTCTTCAACAACATTCACCCTGCAGTCATCTATTGAGCACCATTCTAGGTATGGGGGGGTGGAATGAAAAATATAGTAATACTTATTGTCATTGAGGACTCTTAGTCTAGAGGAATAGGCTGAAAATTAAGTCAATAATTTCATCAGTAGTAAGGGCTATGGTAGAGCTATCCATGGAGACTCTGGGTTAGGAAGGGCACTTGAGGCAGCCTGGAGGAGGGAGGAAAGGCTTCCTGGGATGAGGCATCCTTTAAGCACATGAAGACTTAGGAGTGAACGTGTTGAGAGAAAGGAAAGGGGCATTCTGGGTAGAGGAAAGAGCATGAAAAAGCTTCAAAGTTAGAGAGATCTCAGAAGGATCAAGGAATCAAAAATCATTTGGGCATAGGAAGGAGATGGAGGACCCATTCAGAGGAGAGCAAAGGCATGTTTTGATGGGCAGACACTGTAGGATTTTATTCAGGGGAGTGATGTGATTATATATGAATTTCCATAGATCCTGCTGACCCAGAGAACTCAAGTATGTGTGTTGTAAGAGGAGGAAGGAGAGGCTGGGGAAAGGAGACTCTGAGCAGACATGAGACCATTGAGGTACCAAAGGGAGAAATCCCGAGAGTGTGGACAAAGACAATAGTGTGGATAAAAGAGAAGAGAGAACAACTGAAATCTATTTTGGAGGTTAACCCAAACAGATCCAGCTATAAAGGATGAAGGAGGGGAGGCACCTCAGATGGCACAAGTGTCCAGCTTTGCTGAGTTGGTAGATGGTGGTATTATTGGCCAGCAAGGGACTTTGTTGGAATAGATTTGGGGTCAGGTGAGTTCACTTTGTGTTGATTTTGAAATATCTGCCAGACATTCGAGTAGAGATGTCTACTCACAGGTCAACACCTAGGTCTGCAGTCCAGAGAAAGGTCCAAGCAAGAGAGAAAACAAGTCATCTGCACACAGGGGTGGTGGAAGAGGGGATGAAGGAGATTTCCCAGGAAAGATGTGTTGTAAAGAAAAGGGACAAAAAGTCAAATAAGGAAGCTCATAGCTTAGTATTCAGCTCATTTGGACCAAAGTGTTTATCTCCTCAGGATTCCCACACCTTGACCTAACCTCCATCATTTTTATGTCCATGTACTTTTTTTCCCCTACATTAGACACAATCCACTTGAAGGTAGGGACAAAATCTTATTTGATTTAGTATCCCTGGGATCAAGTACACAACTAAGAATGTTCTATTTGTTCAATAAATATTTATTAAACAATGATTCTATACTCATATAGTTTATGGAAGAGACAAAAATAGCAAGTCTGATGTGCTTCGAATTCAGGAAAGCATGAGGCTTTAGCATGTCACTCAAGACGAATTTTAATCTAACAACACATCTCTTCTCTCTGCCCCCTCATTCTCTTTACTCACTTAAGAACAGAAATGTGGTTTCTAGACTCTACCATTTGCTTCCTTTCCTCACCATGAAAACAGGAGTATTTTATTTTTCTGGCTTGCCTTAGCTCACTTTTAAAACTAAATTTAAAAACCATAGAAATAGTCTTGATTGGCTTCTGCTCTCCATTAATCATCCTCTGAGCCCCTGGTGGGCAGGGTGAGATCAGGCTCCCGCCTGGAGATACTACGTGTGTGACAATTCCAGCTTGAGGAAAAGCAAGCCTGATTATTCTGCATGAGGCTTTTGTAATCAGAACCTCTCCCCAGGACAGTTTACTGACATTGGAAATTCGTCATGGTTACAGAGTACTTTGATTTCACAAAAATAAGAGGTCTTCTTTGCTGAGGTGGCAAGTAGTGTTTTGGTTTATACAGATTAACTAGAGAAGAACCACAAGTTCGGTGTCAAAGAGTCAAGATTTTTCTCTCCTCCCTGAGCCAGCTACCAGCCTATTCAGAAGATAATGATCTGTGTTTATAGTTACTAAATTAGCGAGTTTGAAAGATAGTAAAAATAGAAGTCATTTTGTCTTTGAAAAGAGGCCACCAAAGGCAGGATCCTGCTCCATCTGCCTGTAGGAGTCTTCATGTTCCCCAACTATTGTGTCCTGGTTGGTAACTAACTGAGCAAATGCAAGCTGAGGCTTTGTGCTTGGCATATTGTAAACGAAAAATCATACCAAAAAAAAAAAAAAAAAGAGGTGACAAGGTTTGAGTTCCGGGCTTTGGCTTCAGTTAGTACAATGCAGCCAAGAGCCGGGGCCAGGGGTCCAGACAAAGCTGAGGACTAACTGCACCTGGGAAACTGCACCTGGGAAACATCAGCAACTAAATCAACTCTGCAATCTCAGTGTCAACTTTTAATGAAAGTGTTCTCCTCATTCTCCCACCTCTGAGACCAGAGTCTAGATGCTGATAGTGCCATTTCATACCTAATAGTAGAAAAATATATATAAATAACACCCAATCCCAACAAGGATGTTGAGCAAATAACGTACCGAGGTTCTGGAGACCTCATAAATTCATACAAACCTTTTGGAAAACAGTCTGTCCATAGGTCTCAAAGTCATAGAAAGTTTTCTACTTTTCTATTCCTGGGAACTTGTCCTAAGGAAAAAAAAAATCTAAAATGAGAATAAAACTTATGCAAAATGCCTTTATTGCAGCATTATTTTCCAAAAATAGCAACAGCAGCTATCCTACTCACACAAGGAGCAAGGTATTAAATTATGATCCATCCACACAATGGAATGATATTTATCAATTAAAATTATTATAAATACTGTAGCATGTAGAAAAGCATTTGAAATACAGTTAAGGAGAAAAATCAGAAGGCAAAAATATATGGTATAACTACATCTGTTAAACAATTATTCAAGCCTATGGATAAAAACCTGGATCATCATCTGAAAAATAATTTATTAAGATGAGTATATTGTGTTAACTGTAAAAACTGAATGATTTCAAATCTTCAAGGAAAGAAAATTCTGACATTATTTAAACAATCCCAGAGAGAAGAAAAACATCCCAATTCTTTTACAAAAGCACTAATACTAAAACCAGAACAAGAGAGCACTAGAAAAGAGGGCTATATAATCTTATTTCTCTTATGAACACCGATGTAAAAATGATAAGATATTAGTGAATTGAATCCAGCAATATATTAAACAAATTCTACAGCCAACTTGGGTTAATTCCCGAAATGCAAGGATGATTCGGTAACAGGAAATATGTTCATATAATTCTCCATATTAATAGGTCAAATAAGGAAAAACACATGATATCATCTCAAGGGAGGCTGCCAAAGCATGTGATAAAATAAACATGACAGATATTCCTGATTTAAAATAATATTTAGGGAGCGCCTGGGTGGCTCAATTGATTGGGCATCTGCCTTTGGCTCGGGTCGTGGTCCCAGGGTCCTGGGATCCAGCCCCAAGTAAGGCTCCCTCCTCAGCAAGGAGTCTGCTTCTTCCTCTCCCTGTGACCCCTCCTCCCAGCTGGTGCTCTTGTTCACTCTCGCTCTCTCTTGCTCTCTCAAATGAATTTTTTAAAAATCTTAAAAAATAAAATAATATTTTAATTCTTAGTAAAATAAGAAAATAGGCATTTTCTCAATATCATGTATATATTCCCATGTGTATATAGTTTTTCCCATATATATAGTTATGGGTCATTCAGAACTATAAAAATGCAGCAATAGGGGTGCCTGTGTGGCTCAGTCAGTTAAGTGTCCAATTCTCGATCTCAGCTCAGGTCTTGATCTCAGGGTCATGAGTTCAAGCCCTACACTGGGCTCCATGCTGAGCATGGAGCCTACTTTAAAAAAAAAAAAGAAGAAGAAGAAGAAAGAAAGAAAGAAAATGCAGCAACAATTAGTTGATCTGATGAGTTCCTTGAAGATTAAGTGGCTGTAATGACCTTTCAAAGGCTCAAAGGCAAGCCCTGGTGTGACAGTGCACTGGCTTTTGCAGGTTGCACCTTCAGGTCCAAGTTACTTTACCCCTGTAACCATTAGGATGCTTTGAGCTGCAATTAACCCCCATTCTCAGTATTCTCCAATAGCTTCCCATCCCATAGACATGCAATTCCAAGTCCCTCCTGCAGCCTTTAGGAACCCAGTCTCCCTCTTACTACCAAGTTCCATCTCACTCAGCTATACCAGCCTCCTGGCTTTTTCTAAAGCACACCAAGCACTTTCCTGCCTTGGGACCTTTGAATTTGCTGCTCCCCCTGCCTGGAAAGTTCTTTCCTCAAATGTTTTAAAGGCTGGCTCCCTCACGTTATTCTCTTCCCTGACCAAATAGCATGCCTCTCAGATCCATGACCACCCAACAACACTCCTGTCTCACATTTTGCTTGATTACCTGACATCACATCACATATTCATGTGGTATTGTTTCCTCTGCGACTGGAAAGGACGTGTCATGAGGGTAGGCACTTTGACCAGATTGTTCACTGCTGCCCAGCCAGTACCTAGGACAGCGCCTGGCACGTAGTAGCTGCTAAGTAGAAATAGGGTAAATATGTTGCTTGAGCAAGAGAAACTGACTCATACAGATTTAAACAATTAAGGAATTTATTATCTCACAAGGCTAAATCCCCAAGGCTTTCTCTCTTTCTCTGCAGTTCTCTGGGTTCTCCCCTCTTTTGAATGTCAGCTTTATCCTCATATGGAGACTGCCCTCGTGGCCATAGGATGGCTGCAGCAGCAACCGGAGCAATGTGCCTTCTCTCTCGTGTCCATTTGAGAGAGAACAAGGCTCTCCCCCTGTGTTTGTCAGAATTTTCTCAAGATGACACATAAAATTAACCATTACACCCCCTATCATAGAATAAAAGCCATTCTCTTCCATCTGATTGAGCCTCCTTAGTTCACGTGCCCACCCCAAACCAGTCCCTGAAAAGGAGGCTCGAACTCCAAGGTTGGCTCACGTGAATTAGGACCCGCTATTGGAGAAGAGCTGGAGTCAGCCTCCACGACCTCCATGGGCGTGAGGAAGGTGTGGATGGATGCTTGTCCTAGATAGACAACCAGCCGGGATCGCTACAATCTCGGACTTCAGGGGAGCTTCTCAAGCCCCTGGAAACCTTTCCAGAGTAATTGGCCTCTTGGGATCGTGAAACACGATCATTTCCTTGGGATATTTCTTAAGTTAACTAGCACTCTTAGATCAGGGAGCTGCCTCAAAATTTTCCTCCCAGAAGAGCCTGAGCACTGAGAGAAAGGGAACCAAATACATCCCTTTCATGGGAAAGAAAAGGAGGTGGAAACAGCAATGCAAAACACATTTCACAGGAGAGCATTTCTTGCAAATCAGTATCAAAACACGAAGCATATACAAAATACAATATTCTTCCACAGAAATTAAAGGTCATTTAATTCATATTTAGGCAACGTGAATAGAGATAGCAATTCAGCACAGGAGAAAATATTTTGTCAGCAAAACGAGCAAGGCTGTAATTACTGAGAACATATCACTAGCCAGATACCTTGAACTGGTTAACAAATAGTTAACTGGTCAACAAATAGTTTGACTACAAAGTTGCTCAGGGCACAGCTCTTGCATGAGGGTGATTTACTAGGGAATGGAACCCCAAGGAAACAGTGAAAATCACTGGACAATACTGAAATATTTTCTGTCCTTTGAACAATATTACAATATCCTATTTCACCTACTGCAAAAGAACAAACTAACTTCTAATAGATCACCCCTGAAAGATATTCGATCATTTTTTTACACTGTGACTCCTTCACTGGGAAACTTCACATCCCATATAATTATTTTCTTTTTAATTAGCTATTGGGTTGTTGCTTCCTATACTAAAAATTTGCGGGGGGGTGTTGGGGGGGGTGACTATTTCACATGCCTTGAAAATGCTGTTTTCTCAACATTAGATACAATAATACTATTATAAGTTGGCCTCCTTCCCCCATTCCCAATGCTCAAGGCTGCAAACAATGCATAGCAAAGACGAGCCTTTTGTTTCTAACACGAAAAAGACAAGACTTTGAGTATAACTTTCTTGCTTCTTTCTAATTGTCCCACAAGGGTATCTTCTTCTGTTTACTCACATGATATAAGCCCCAACATTATCCAGCATTTATAAGTTCTTTTATGAAAAACATCCACCAATTTTGCAATGAATGAAAGGAAAATGTACAAGATTTGAAGATGCACAGAACAGTATACACAAGTTACCCCAGAACACACAACCAGTAAGAGACAGAGCTAAAAGCAGACTTTAGGATGACTGCTCCCCATCCAGGGCTCCTCTGTCCCAACAGTGCTCCTACTCTGGAAAGACTCTCCCTCAGCCAGGCAGCTGGGTCCCTTTCTGATGCGTCTTGCTATAAAAATAGTAGGCTCCTGGTCATGTGCTACAGGAAAGCACAAATTTAGCTCTGAGCTTTTTTTCATCCAAAGCAAAGGTCTAGTGAAGATTTAAATATCAATAGGACATATAGGTACATATCCATAAAGATACACAGACATATCCAAGACAAAGTTGCTCAAAAGAGAATATAGTCAATAATACTATAATCACGTTGTATGGTGACAAATGGCTGCCATACTTGTGATGACCATAGCATAACCTATAGAGAAGTTGAATCACTGTGTTGTACACCTAAAACTATTGTGACATTGTGTGTTAACTATACTCAAATAAAAAATATTTTGCAGGGGACGCCTGGGTGGCTCAGTCGTTTGAGCAGCCAACTCTTGATTTCGGCTCAGGTCATGATCTTGGGGTCCTGGGATCCTGCCCTGTGTCAGGCCCCATGCTCAGTGAAGAGTCTGCTTGAGGATTCACTCTCTCCTTCTACCCCTTACCCCACTTATGTGCTCTTTCTCTCTCAAATAAATAAATCTTTAAAAAAAATTATTTTTTTTATTTTTTTTTATTTTGAGAGAGAGAATGAGAGACAGAGAGCATGAGAGGGAGGAAGGTCAGAGGGAGAAGCAGACTCCCTGCCGAGCAGGGAGCCCGATGCGGAACTCGATCCCGGGACTCCAGGATCATGACCTGAGCCGAAGGCAGTCGCTTAACCAACTGAGCCACCCAGGCGCCCCTTAAAAAAATTTTTTTTAAGTTGCTCAAAAGAATCACAGCTATTCCTAGTTCTGAGATATGAGAGAACTTTCTCCCAACACCCGTTACTAAGCGTGTGATATAGTTGACAGGAGCCCCACACCATTTCCTTAGAAAGTACAAGATTAATTATTTAGGCTATGGCAGCCTTCTAGCAATCAGGAGACAAGCCTGATGTGATGAGGACAGCAGGGTGATAAGATGGAAGTCCCTGGGTCCCATTGTTCCACTAAATTAACCAATCTTCAGACTTCTAGTGATGTGAATTTATAAATATTTTCATTATTTAAGCCACCGTTAGTCCGGTTTCTGTTAGTTGCAGCCCCATCCCACCTGATACATACAATGAGACCAATAGAGTAGAATCCCTCACCTTCAGGCTATAACTCACAAAAGGCTGTTGTGGTGGGGAGGTAGCATTGAATTCACTTAAATTGAAATATTCATGCATTTAGATCAGGAAGTTCAGAAGCACCATTACTTGAGTGGGTTCATGAACACATTGTTGATAATATTTCTGACCAGCTAATTCTGGAGAGACTGATGGAAACAGATAATCTAAGCCTCACTCCAACCAATAATTTGACCCCCTTTTTCCTCTTAATCAACAAAACTAATTCACATAAAATAGTTTGCAATTCATATTTGTTGATCTTAGTTTGTACCAGCACTTTACACATATTATCTTTTTTAATTTTTAATCTTCAGAACAATCTTATGAAGTAGGAAATATTATTATTCTTATTTTATAAATGAGGAAAGTCAAGCTGAAAGTAGCCATCAGAATTCCATCTTGCCATGGATCTCTTCTCTTTTATAATCTTCATCCTTTGTTGTAATTACTTATGAGTAATGAAACACACAAATATCAGGAAGTAAAAGAAAGGAGACAGGAAAGTAAGAGACTCCAACAATCCAATGTTAGAATAAATTCGTCAGTGCTTAGGCAAATAAAACCAACTTATTCAGAACTTAGAATAGGCTAATATGGAAAAATCAACTTTACATAGGTTTCTTCCAATTCCTTTATCCAATTTCTCTCCAGCAGGCTCAGAATGGGTTACTATCTCACCTCTCCCATGACTAGATACTGGGAAAGTTCCCTTCCGAAAGGATACCTACCTGTTAGTGAAAGATTGTCCAGCCCTTTCCAGAGTTTCCCCTAGACAATTAATCTTCCAATTCATGTTCATAAGCTGTCAATCAAATGTCATCAATGGTAATGAAATCCACATCATTAAAATATAAAGCTTTTAAAACTACATCTGTAGAAAGAAAAGACAAAGACAACAAAAGACATGTTTGTTTACTTTAGAATAACATAGTAACTCTGTGCTATTTTGTCAACTCTCCAACTAAACCATGATTTCTATTATTTATAACCCTGACATTTGATCAAAGTAAGGTACTACAAAGACTAAATGTGGCTTATGTCTCCATGCTCTTTTCCCTGGTAGTTAAGCCAAACACAAATTTCATTATCTGGTTTCTAGTCACAATAATGAGCCAGATTGTTCCAAAATCTCAAGATGTCATAGCCAAGGATTTTTGAGAGGGGTTGTAGGTGAATCTGAAGAAACAGAAAACAGTAGTAATGGTTTTTAGGGATAGTTTGTCAAGTGGAGGAAAAAAGAAAAGTGAGTAGGGATTTTTCAAAGCAGTAATAGAATTCTGTAATCTCTCCTCTTAGGAACTTGTCACTCAAATTCACTAAGGTTCCAGGATAGCTTTAGGATAATGTGGTGTCATAGCGGGTTTTCCAGCTCTCCATAAAGAATATTCTGTAGCAGGTTTCATCACTCTTTCTGTTTAGAAAAGCAACAACAATTGTTGCTTAGGGGTTACCACTTGAATTCATTCTCCTTATAGGGCATGAAGAAAAATACCTAAAATATTCCTTATATGGAGATCTCATTTGCTTATAAGGGGGAAAGCTGTAGGGCTGTACATACACCAGGAGTGTGCTAGTAAAGCCATCAGAGAGTAATATAAGACCCAGATAAAGTCAACATATTTAATCATGTATTTACATCTATAATCAAGACCATCAATGGACAAGTAGAATCATGGCATGCATTTTATATACATCTTCTAATCCCAGCAACAACCTCATGAAATGGGTAGTGTTAGCTCCATTTTACTGGAAAAGAGAGTAATAAACTACCAAGAGTGATATTTAAAATCTTAAAAATCTCAGTCATTGTCTATCTTATGTACTTATTAGTTTATGCTGCATTTCAACTGAGAATTTTGAAATGAAAGACTATCCCATGAAATCATTGAATACAAGAACAACATTGGATGCACATGAACAAACATAAGCTTTTTCTAGACTACTAGTTCTCAAACTCTTTGATCTCAGGATCCCTTTATTCTCTTAAAAATTATTGAGGACTCCCAAATGCTTTTGTTTATATAGGTTCTATCCTTGGATATTTACCATAGTAGAATTTAAAAACATGGATGTATTTTAAATATCTACCAATTAATTAATTTTTAAATAACAATAAGCCTATTACATGTTAACATAAATAACACATTTTGTGGAAAATATATTCTTTTCCAAAAAATTAGTGAGAGACACTGCTCTGTTTTACACATTTACAAATTGCTTTACTATCTGGCATATATAAAAACAACTGGATTATCATAGGTATTTTCAGATTCAATCTGTTGTGATATGTTGTTTTTGTGTATATAAAGAAAATCTACCCTTGTAATGATACCTAGTTGGGAATGAGAGGAATATTTTAATATTCTTTTCAGATAATGTGTATTCTTTGATACTAAGCCAAAACTCAACAAGTAGTGTTTTCTTAATGGTTGTTTATAACGCAGGTGTTGGTGGGTTTTTTTGTTTTTTTGAAAGAGAGAGAGAGAGAGAGCATGAGCAGGGGGAGGGGCAGAGGGAGAAGGAGAAGCAGACTCCTTGCTGAGCAGAGAGCCCGATGCAGGACTCAATCCCAGGACCCTGAGATCATGACCTGAGCCAAAGGCAGATGCTTAACCGACTGAGCCACCCAGGTGACTTCTAATGCAGATTTTGAAACCACATCAATAAGCTTTTCACAATGAGTTACATTAAAATCCATTGGTCTATCTTGCACTTTGAATGGATTGTTTACCCAGGAATGATATCGTAACATCCTGCACTGATCATTTAGAAAACATTAATTCACTGAATTGTGCAAATCTTCCAAATGTTCATACATTTCATCATACAATATCAAAAAATTGCATTCATTAATTTCATCAATACTCTCATTAGAAAGGTCTCTAAGTGTTTGGAAGCTGACAAAGTCACTGTATTGGGTGCAAGTTCTCCAAAATTCCCATTTCCATCAAAATCTCAAATTTCATTTTGGCAACCAATACTATCAGTTATTTTTCCTTGAAGGGACAGGACTGCTTGTTTCATCTTCTAGAAAATATCTGTCAAATATCCAACTCTAAACCACCAATTTGTCTGTTATTCGGTCAAGTAAAAACGGGGTCCCATGAAAACCAACGAGCTAATTCAGCTCTCAGCTCCATCACACAAGTGCTGTTCCTCAACAACCATCATATTTCAATACGCAACAAAAGTGCTCGATGCATACTTCCCATATTATCATCGCACGAATATTAAAATGATTCAAGGATTGAGATGTAGTAGAATTAATAATTTGTACTGCTGTATCAAAGACATTCTTAACTGAAACAGGCATTGTTTTTTTAACTGAGAATATGGGTGTCAGTGACTGTCACTGTATTATGGTTTGGTGCTACTGCCTTAATTCATGCTAAAATACCAGTACTCTTACCTCCCAGTGATTCTACACCACCAGGGGAAATGTCAATACGTGAAAAGAGCCAATGACACCTCAGGGCTATTCTGAAATTGATTTTTACCTTGCCAATTCGTAAAAGGATCCCAGGGTCCAAAGGCCACACTTTGAAAAGCATCACCCTACAAAAAGGATAGCTTAAACTGAAACTAGAAGGGGGTGGGAGGGAAGGGAGAGAGAGAAATTTGATTTTTGGTTAATTCATTTCTAGAATTCACTGTCACTTTTTTACCTAAAGTAATTCATGGTAGAACTAAAATAAATACATCTCAACACACTTTCAATTAGGTTATCATTAGCTTTCATTAATGATTATGAAGTCAGTAGTATAAGGACTGGCACCGATTACTGAGCTTTCTTCCTGAACCTCAAAATCAAATCTCTGTAGTTTTTAAGAAAAGCTGTTTTAGTTGAAAGAATGTTTTTTACGTTAGATGATCAGTCTGTTAACAGCACTGGGTTTTATTTAAATTTCAAAAAAATGTATTGCCCTGCAATATGGTCACTTCATGATGATTTGCTATATGGTATTGGGATATACCGATAACTTTAGTTTACTCTATCAGTGAAATGGAAAAAAAAATTGAACAGCACAAAGTGATATATAGAAATTGTTTTCAGTCCTTCCCCTTCTTAAGCCCCTTCAAAAACTTTGGATTGCTCTTGGCATAAAATTCAAATGCTTTAGTGTGTCCTGCAAAGCTGTGTGTGCTCTAGCTTTGTTCCTTGCTCTTTCTCCACTTGGGCCATACATCTTCTGAAGAAGGCCTTTACTATAACTACAAGAACAAATTGTCAGACTGAATTACAAAAAAAAATCTAGATAGATAAGTGACAGATAGATAGATTTTATTTATATATCATATATGTTATATTTGGAGAGAAAAGAACCTAAATCTTACAAATTTTTTCCTTTTCTTAAAAAAGTAACATATTTACATTATTTCAAAAGCAAACCAATAGTGAAAGTCTTACTCCCATCCTGTCTGCTCTTACCCAGAAAGGTAACCATTTATATTAATTTCTTACTTGTCCTTCCAATATCTCATTAGGTAAATAAATCTTATTTTTCCCTCTTTTTTATTAGAAAAATAAAAAAGTAAGTATACTGTATAAACTCTTTTTAATACTGCTTTTTTCACCCAATGACATATTTTGGAGACCTCACCTTATCAGTCCTTAGAGATCTCCCTCATCCTTCATTACTAGCTGCATGGTATGCTCTAGTGCCTTCCATATATAATACCCTATTGCTTCCAGTCTTCTACTACCCCAAACCATGCTGTAACCAATAACTGAACACATAGATGATGGCTTCTTAAACCCAGTCTTTCACCTCCTGGTCAGGAGGAAAGTACAAGCATACTTGTATTCTAACCCCAGGGCCAAAAATTTGATCCCTTTAGTTTCCAATCTTTCATCCTAGAACTCCAAGGAGCTTAATTTGAAATGGAATGCTGGCAAGTTTAATTTATGCAAAATTACATAATTGTGCAAACAAGAGAAACCAACTCTGATGGTCTTAAGAGAAAAGAGAAGCAAGCCTGGAGACCAGGCTCAGATACCAAGCAAAGCAGGAATGACCTGGTCAGGGAGACACTAGTCACAGGCCACCATAGACACTATAACACTGACCAGCTCTGCTTGGGCTTCCTCCACTGGACACTGGATATGCATGGTGGAGTCCCTGTCACTGAATGATGAAAGGTTGCATCTTCTAGAGGCACCACTCTAGATCCTAAAGCCCAGGAAAAGTGGCAGGAGATGAGCTCTGTGGATTTTCCCGTGGGTAGGAAGGGGATTGAGATGTTGGCATTAAAAAACCCAGTGAATGTATACCAAGTAGAAATTAGTAGCACAGCCAAAATTGGAACCCAGTTCTCATAGACATGAGTGAGTTGTTCTCCCCTCCATTTATTACCTTATTCTGTCTCAGTGAAGACAGCACCTCCACAAACTTGCCCCCAGCTAGAATGCAGATTCTCTGGCCCTCCTGGCAGCTCTGATGATATCATTAGTGAAAGTCCATAGATTCTCCATAACAGGTGACCAGGAATGGACAGTGGCCATTCTTTCCCTCTTTTCTATTAAGATTAGCTATTTCCAATTAATTTTTACCCTGTAGGGATCTAGATGTGCCAGTGTTTGTAGAGAGCCTGGATGACAAAATGCCAAATAAACTAGCTCTCAACTTATGTCTCATAAAGTTGTAGCCACTCAGGTCTAAAAGGGACCCTGACAAGGCATTAGTCCAGTATTTCTTTTTTTTTCCCAAATATTTTATTATGGTAAAATACATATTATATAAAATTTACCATCTTAACCATTTTTAAGCATACAGTTCAGTGGTATTAAGTATGTTCATACTGCTGTGCAACTATCACCAGCATCTGTATCCATAACTCTTTTCATCTTATAAAACTGAAACTTCATACCCATTAACCAATAACTCCCTATTCCTCCCTCTCCCCAGCCCCTGACAACCACCATTCTATTTTCGGTCTCTATAATTTTGACTAGTCCAGTAACAAGAAGCAAAGAAGGACATTATATAATAATAAAGGGGACAATCCAACAAGAAGATGTAACAATTGTAAGTATTTATGCACCCAACATGGGAGCACTTAAATACATAAAACAGTTAATAACAAACATAAAGGAATTAACCCATAGTAATACAATAACAGTAGGGGATTTTAACATCCCACTTCCATCAATGGACAGATCATCCAAACAGAAAATCAACAAGGAAATGGTGGCTTTGAATGACACACTGGACCAGATGGATTCAACAGACATATTCAAAACATTCCATCCTAAAACAGCAGAATACACATTCTTTTCAAGTGCACATGGAACGCTCTCCAGAATAGATCGCAAATTAGGCCACAAAACAAGTCTCAACAAATTCAAAAAAATCAAATTCATACCATGTGCTTTTTCTGACCACAATAGTATAAAACTAGAAACAAACCATAAGAAAAAATCTAGAAAGAGCACAAATACATAAAGGTTAAATTACATGCTACTAAACAATGAATGGGTCAACCAAGGAGTCAAAAATTACATGAAAACAAATGACAATGAAAACACAATAGTCCAAAATCTTTGGGATGCAGCAAATGTGGTTATAAGAGGGAAGTTTATAGTACTACACTACTTCAAGAACCAAGAGAAATCTCAAATATAACTTTGATATTCTAAGTACCTCATCTATATGGAATTATACAGTATTGTCTTTTTATGACTGGCTTATTTCACTTAGCATAATGTTCTCAAGGTTCATCTGTATTGTAGCATGTGTCAGAATTTCCTTCCTTTTTAAGGCTGACAATTCCATTGTACATGCATACCACATTTTCCTTATCCATTCATCTGTGGATGGACCCTCGGGTTGCTTTCACATTTTGGCTATTGTCAATAATGTTGCTATAAACATGAGTGTACAAATATCTCACTGTCACCCTGCTTTCAATTCTTTTGAGTATGTGAAAATCCAGAAGTGGAATTGCTGGATTGTATAGTAATATTTGGGGGGGAACCACTATACTGTTTTCTACAGCGTAGGCCAGTGTTTCTTAATCCAAATATACCCAGAATGGGCCTGGCTACCTCTTTTCTGACCTACAGTACTGCCTAGGAGAGAACAATCTGTGGAAATCTCCTTATGCTTATCTAAGCACAAATAAATCTTGTCCCAGCAAGTGTTAATTGTCCACCCAGACAGCATGGACTTGTTTCACATGACAGAAGTACACTCCTCTGATCCTCCTTCAGCTAAGTGCCTTGTGTTACTGGGCCAGAAGACCTCCAGCCCCTGTCTTGGACTTCTTTGACTTCAAAGGCCTTGCAATAGCCATTCTGGACCCATGACATCAGCTCCAAATCACCCTCTGGTCCCCAAGTCTCTCTCTTGAAGAGAACCTAGATTATCCCATGATATCAAAAGATACTACAGGGCGCCTGGGTGGCTCAGTTGGTTAAGCGACTGCCTTCGGCTCAGGTCATGATCCTGGAGTCCCTGGATCGAGTCCCGCATCGGGCTCCCTGCTCAGTGGGGAGTCTGCTTCTCCCTCTGACCCTTCCCCCTCTCATGTGCTCTCTCTCTCTCTCAAATAAAAAAAAAAAATCTTTTAAAAAAAAAAAAAAAAAAAAAAAAGATACTACAAATAGTCACATACCACATCCCTGCTGCATGCCATATGTGTTAGTTTCCTAGGGCTGCTAAATGAATTATCACAAACCAGCAACTTACTCTTTCATAATTCTGGAGGCCAGAAGTCCAAAATCAAGGTGTTGGTAGGACTGGTTCTTTCTGGAAACCCATTCCATGCTCCTTTCCTAGATTCTGAAGGCCACCAGCAATCCTTGGTATTCTGTGGCTTGGAGCTGCCTCTCTAATCTCTGCCTCTGTCTTCACATCACCTTCTCTGTGCGTTTGTGTCTTTGTGTCTGTGTCTCTTTCTCTCTCTGCCTTTCTCTTCTAAGGGCACCTGACATTGGTTTTAGAACCTACTCGAAATCCAGGATGATCTCATCTTAAGATTCTTAACTTAATTACATCTGCAAAGACCCATTCAAAATAAGGTCACATTGTGTTTTCATGTCACATTCAGGTTCTGTTTGGACATATATTTTGGGGGCCACCATTCGACTCACTACACCGTAGGTAAAGAGAAGAGAGAAGAGCCCAACTGTCCTTGAGAGGAGACAGGCAGGGATGAAGAAATAGTGTGCTTGCCTCTATCAAGCCAGTTTATCCTTTATTTGCCTCGGGACAGGTTACACTCCAGGACTGATGATCAAAAATAATGTACAACTTGACTTGAATAGGAACCTACTCCAAAATAACTAATAAAATAAGAATTACCTTTATAAATCTATTTTTTCTTAAAGAATTGGCATTTTCTACTTAGCAAGAGCCTCTAAGACTGCATGTTTCTCACATCAACTGAAATTATTGTTACCATACAATCCTGTACCTGGGAACCTTAACTCTTATCCACCTAAAAAAGGAAAATAGATAGTTTAATTAAAATTGATTGGAAAGTTGGACAAGAGCTCCTGGAGGTAATTACAAGCCAGGAGGGCCGCCCATAATTGAGAGAGTTTTCCTAATAGACAAGAAGTAAAATTTAATCTTTCAAAAGACAAAAAGAATATATATACATGAGTGGAGAACAGGATCCTGGTTGGAAATGAGGAATATACTGACCTAGAGGAAATGGAAACATCTATAAGGATAGGTGCTGAACACACAATAGCAATTTCCCATGCAGAAGAATGATTCACTCGATCAACTCAGATATAAGGGCACCAAGATACAAGGACATGCCCATGGCACTCATGACATCATGCTGAATTAAGCTCATGCAATACAGACTGAGTTAGACAGACGTGATCCTTAGGGCACTCAAATGTCTATAGATTTGTCATCTTGGTATTCACTACAGGAAACGTTCCAGATTAGTTGGGACCAAGCATGAATGCCAAGCAGCGCTCTTGAGGTATGGGAAGCCCCTAGGTGGGATCCCAAGGCTTCTGGGTGTATCCCCAGAAGTGGACACAGGTCATGGAATCCCACTGCCAGTTTGACTCGTTAGAAGCAGAACAGCATTGCCAGGAGGGCTTTCTAGCCTGAAGTTTCTTTATCATGTGTCAGGATGGTTGGGTACCCTGGCTGCCACCCCAGGGTACAGCCATCATAGGAACTGCTCATCCTACTCAAAGGTCAGACTGCTGGAGGAAACATGCAGGCAGTGGCCCAACAGCTTGCTGGGGGAATCCATGCTTTGAAATGGGTTGGAGATCACAAAGCACAAACCCTTCACCAAATGTTCCATCCCTAATACCCTCTAAGCCACTCTTACCCAGTGTCCTTGATGCTAATATTTTCCAGAAACCCCAAGCCTAGAATCTACACCCAGTGGCTTTGCTTCAAGGAAATTTGCCCTACTCACTCAGCAGAGAGAGACTGAACCCCACAGGCATATAAATGGGCAGAGAAAAGAAATCTGTCTATTATGATGGAATAATAGAGTCAGGACAATAGCATCAATATTCCCCAAAAAAGGTAACTGCCATCAGATAGTTTTTCTTACACCTAACATGCTGCTGGAGTATGCTAAGCCTTCACTCAACACTTAAGGAATCAAAGTGAGTCAACTCTCAACTTCCCTTAACTCAACTTGAGAGGCATACATAAAAGCTATCCATGTAGATTGGCATGTGGCACTGGGGCACTGCTGTAACAAATACCTAAAAATACAAGGGTGGCTTTGGAACTGTGTGGATGCTGGAAGAATTTTGAAGAACATGATAGACAAAACCTAAATTGGCTCCAATAGACTGTTAGTAGAAGGGATTTTGAGGACATTGCTGGTAAAGTCTTAGAAGGAAGTAAGGAACATGTTACTGGAAATGGGAGAAAGGGAAATGCTTGCCATGTAGTGGCAGAGAGCTTAGCAAAGTTGTGTTCTGCAGTTAAATGGAAGCTGAAGATGTAAGGAATGACCTTGATTAGCTACAGATATTTCCAAGCAAAGTGAAGAAGGCACCACCTGATTTCTTGTTGCTGCTTCTATTAAAATGCACAGAAAGACAGATAAATTGAGGGAAAACCATCATATAAAGAAAAGCACTTAATGATTTTGAAAATTGTTAGACTTCTCAGATGGCAAATGATGCTGAAATTAAGGAATAGCTTCCTTGCACTGTCGGGAAAATGTGGCATGGAGACAAAAACCAAGAGTGTGACTGTCCAACCTTTTGTTAAAATCTCAAGACAGATCAGAAAAGCAGAATCACATAAAGGGTCCTCTCCAGATATTAAGGGTATGTCTCACAGATCCTCTTAATCAAATCAAAGGGCTAGTGGGAAGCTTAGGAGCCTTATCCTAAGCCATCTCAGCAGGAGCACAAGGTAGAGAAGGGCTTATCTCAAAAAGATCTGTAAGGTGTGGCTTTTGTTGAATGAAATGAACCCCAGTGAAATCCATGGAAGATCCATAAAGTTTTTGAGAAAGTTATTTCAGCAAAAACACTGCCAGGTTGGACTGAGAGGAATAGAAATTATACCAAGAAAAGAGGTATTTGGACTCACAAAATCCTACTTGCCGGAAGCAGGCTGATGGGATTATTAATCTGCAAACATGTCCTTTCATTTAAAAAGGCAGGATGGAATCAAGAACCCCGGGGACAGAGCCAAGAATAATTATTCCCAGTACTCCTCTGTACCTCCCATTTTCCCCTTTTAAACTGAAATGTCTATAGCTATTCCATAATTGCAGGTTGCAGAGGCAGGGGGTGGATAACTTGTCTCTCTAGTTTTAAAAATTGATAAATCTAGGGGAGTTTCACACAAAGAGTGTAGTTCTTGATTTAGATAATGAGATTCTGGACTTTGAGACTCTTGGGTCGCCTTGGAAGAAGGTCAATGTATTTTGTGTATCAGAGGGATACACAGAAGAGAGTAAACCATTAGGAGCCAGAAGGCAGACAGTGGTGAGCAGATTCAAAGATGGCTCCCAGTGGTCCCCACTTCCTGGCATTCATACCCTGTGTAATCTCTTCCCCTAGAGTGCAGCCTGAACCTGTGCTTTGCTTTAAACTAGAAAATGGCAAAAGTAATAAGATGTCACTTCTGTGACTACATTACAAAGATCGAAATGTCCATCTTGCTAGCAGACTCTCTCCTTTACTGTCTTCATTGTAGCGAACATCCATGTTGGGGATGCCCACCTGGAAAGAAACTGAGGCTAGCCTCTGGACAACAACCAATTAGAAACTGAAGACAACACCCAGCTGATGGCCAGGGCCAGAAACTGAAGTCCTTGGTCTTATAAATGCAAGGATCTGGATTCTGCCAACAATCACATGAGCTTGGAAGTAGCTCCTTCCCCAGGCAGTCCTTCAGATCAGACCACAATCTGAGAATGAACATAGCCTCCTGAGAAATCTTGAGCAGAAGATCCAGCTAGCCAGGCCCAGACTCCTCATCCACAGAAACTATGAGATAATAAATGTTATCTTGTAAATTTCTAAGTTTGTGGTAAGTTGTTACACAGCAATAGATAACTAATACAGATTTTAGTAAACTAGCCTGGGCTTTCCAGATGTCTACATGTACAGCACAACACTCAGACCTCCATGCTCAAGGCCCCATGGAGGCTCCCAAAGAAAAAGGCTCACTCCTTGCAAATACCTTAGCCTAGTGGCTATGTTTATTATGCATATTATTCACTTACTCATTTGTTCAATACATACTTACCAAGCACTAGCAATGTGCCAGGACTGTTATTCTAGGGGCAAGGTTATAGCCATCAATGAGGCAGATAAAGTCTTTGTCCCTAGGGAGTTGACATTCTAGAAAGGGAGGTAGTCAAGAGGTAAGTGAAATAAATAAATAAATAAATAAAAGGTAGTTTCAAGCTGTGGGAAGCTACTCAGTAAATAAATAGGACAATGAGATGGGAATGATTCAGAAGAAGAGACTCTTATTTAGGTAGGCCAGTCTGGGGCATCCACTGAAAAAGTGACATTTAAGTAGAGAACTGAAAAATGAGAAGCAGCTATCAATACAAAGTACCTAAGGCAGAGGAAACAAGTGCAAAGGCCCTGAGGCATGGCCCAGGAAGAGGATGGCAGCCAGTGGAGATAATAAGTGATCAGTGAGTAAAAGAGGAGAGGAGCAGGAGAGAATTCAGGGAGTTGGGTAGTGCTAGAATAACCTGACACCTCATAGACCATGCTGAGGAGTCTAGTTTTTATTCCTAACATATCACATAGTCACAGAAGGGTTTCAGGAAGGGGAGTGACCTGACCTGATATTCAGAACAATCCATTGGCTTTCCTTCAGGCTTTCTTTCACTTACAGAGTCAGTGATGAGTCATGGGATAGGAACAAACCATGAGTTTTCTGGGAAAACCATGGCTGGACCTGGGCCTGAACACTTTTACTACCTTCCCAGGTGTCGCTGGCTATAACCACGAAGTTGGCAGGATGACAGCTGCTGTGACCATCCCCACAGGGCTCACGCCTGAGGCCATCTTGACTGGTCCTTCAAGGAATGGAGACAATTCCAGAGGGGTGCAGCCACACCTGGCCACCAGGTGTACATGGGAGCCTCAAGCCACTTATCCCTGGATGATGGCAGCAACCTGTCCCCTACTTCTCACTTTGGTTTCTCATTTTTATCCTTAAAAATAAATCAGCAAAAACCCAATGAGCTGTTCACGTGCGACATGCGCACTCTTCTGCAAGGCTCTTCTATTATAACCAGCAGCAAAGATGGAAGGATGCATGCAACTTCTTAATGAATACAAAGCCTCCAAACCTGATGTGCTTTTTATTCATGAGCTTTTAAAATGCTTCTGCCTAGCATTCCCTTCCCTCTCCCACTGCTGTAATTGAGCTAAACTGTTCATGCCAGGTTTTATGAATCTTCAGAGGTTTCCCTCTGTGATAATTCCTCACCAAACTACCAATAATAAGGGAGCAGGACTACACCCCCACAACGATGTCTTGTGACCTTTGGGCCCTCAGATTTAGAGGCCGGGGAAGGGATAATGAAATCTCCTCTCCATGTGTCTCCTGCCTGCCTCCTCCCAGACCCCCCATGCGGCCCCTCCCGCAGCCAGCACCCGGCTTCCTAAAGAGACTCTCTCTTCCGGAGTTCTCACAAGGAAAGGGCTTGCCATTGGGATTCCCCAGGCTTGATCTGTTCAGTCACAATCATTGATCCTTCAGATGTTCAGTCACAATCATTGACCCTTCAGATGGCTCCTTGTGTGAATTCACTATTGTCTGAGGCACTCCAGGTGCTGCAATGTGATGTGGAACAGTGATAATATTCTTTTTGTGTCAGTGAAATAGCCCGGAAATGCCTAACAAATTAACACCATCTGATGTGCACATTTCCTCATTCGAGCAAGCTAGAAGGCTACGTGTGCCAGCTTTCTTTCTAATCTGGGACACAGTAAACAGTGACACAGGTCAATTCCCGACCCTTGCATTCTTAAAAGCTCAAAGACAAAAGTTATATATTTAAGGGGATGTGAGCTCAATGTGTTGCTCCCTAATGCTTGACCTGGATCTGCCTTATCCTTCCATGATGTAATTACTCTGGCGTCAGAGAGCCCCTTTTATACCAGCAGGCACGTCTCAATCTGCCGCTGAGGTTGTCTATGGTCTGGGTTACTGAGCTTTTGAAAGAAGAATGCTCACTATTTATTTGACCCATTTTTCAGGCACTGAGACGTTGGTGAAAGATAGCTATGCTTCTTCTGCAGGATCACTCTCTTCTCTCCCTTTTTGACTACTTTTAGCTAATGTGGACTCCTTAAACTCTTAGTGGTTGCTCCACATTTCCAATTGCTTATACTGCTATTCCTTGATTTAGCAACTCTACACACATAAATAATAATGAGTTAGCTTAATTTTGCACGACCTATGTCTCCCACCCTCCTCAGACACTTATATCACCGTTTTCATTACCTCAGTAATCAGGGATTACATCAATAAGACTATGTGAATATTCTCTGTAGCTGAGTAACCTACCGTGGCATCATGTGCCTTCAATATCACGCACTGAGAGAGGAGCATCGTGTCTGGAGCATCCTTCCAAATAACGCAAAACCTCAACTTAATCATGAGAAAATAGCAGCAAACCCAAATTGAGGGACATCCTAAAAAATAACTGACCAATACTGTTCAAAATTTTCAGTCATGAAAAATAAGGAAAGACTTGGGATTTTCTGGGGGTTTTTTGATAGTACACTTGTCAATGGGTATGAGATTTGAAGTTTGGATTTGCATTTTCTTAACAATTAGTGATGTTGAACATCTTTTCATGTGCTTATTGGCCATTCATATATCTTCTCTGGAGAAATTCAAATCTTTTGCCCATTTTGATATTGGGTTGTTTTGTTGTTGTTGAGTTTTAGAAGGTCTCCATCTTTTCTGGTTATCAACCCTTTATCAGATAATACAATGTGCAAATATTTTCTCCCCTTTCTCCTTTTCTATTCTGTGGGTAGTGTCTTTGGATACACAATTTTTAAAAAAATTTTCATTAAGTCTAATGTATCTATTTTTTTTGTTATCTGTGTCTTTGATATCATAGCCAATACATTATTGCCAAATCCAATGTCATGTAGCTTTTGTCCTGTTTCCTCCCAAGAGTTTTATTGTTTTAGGTCCTACATTTGGGTTCTTGATCCATCTTGAGTTAATTTTTCTATATGGTGTTAGGAAATGGTATGACTTCATTCTTTGGCATGTGCATATTCAGTTTTCCCAGTACTGCTTGTGGAAAAGAATGTCCTTTCTCCATCTAATGGTCTTGGCATCCTTGGCAAAATCATCTGACCATATATGTGAGGGTTTATTTCTGGGCTCTCTATTCTGTTCCATTGGTCTTATAGGTCTGCCATTATGTCAGTAGCACCATCCTGTTTTGATTATTGTAGCTTTGTAATAAGTTTTGTAAAATCAGAAAGTGTGAGTCCTCCAGTTTTGTTCCTTTTCAACATTTTTTTAAAATTTTATTCTTATATTATCCCCATACATTGCATCATTAGTTTTAGATGTAGTGTTCCATGATTCATTGTTTGCGCTTAACACCCAGTGCTCCATGCAGAATGTGCCCTCCTCAATACCCACCACCAGGCTAACCCATCCTCCCACCCCCCTCCCCTCTAGAACCCTCAGTTTGTTTTTCAGAGTCCATCGTCTCTCATGGTTCGTCTACCCCTCCGATTTCCCCCGCTTCATTCTTCCCCTCCTGCTACCTTCTTCTTCTTCTTCTTTTTTTTTTCTTAACATATATTGCATTATTTGTTTCAGAGGTACAGATCTGAGATTCAACAGTCTTGCACAATTCACAGCGCTTACCAGAGCACATACCCTCCCCAGTGTCTATCACCCAGTCACCCCATCCCTCCCACCCCACCCCCCACTCCAGCAACCCTCAGTTTGTTTCCTGTGATTAAGAATTCCTCATATCAGTGAGGTCATATGATACATGTCTTTCTCTGGTTGACTTATTTCACTCAACATAATACCCTCCAGTTCCATCCACGTCGTTGCAAATGGCAAGATCTCATTCCTTTTGATGGCTGCATAATATTCCATTGTATATATATACCACATCTTCTTTATCCATTCATCTGTCAATGGACATCTTGCTCTTTCCACAGTTTGGCTATTGTGGACATTGCTGCTATAAACATCGGGGTGCACGTACCCTTTTGGATCCCTACTTATGAATCTTTGGGGGAAATACCCAGTAGTGCAATTGCTGGATCATATGGTAGCTCTATTTTCAACTTTTTGAGGAACCTCCATACTGTTTTCCAGAGTGGCTGCACCAGCTTGCATTCCCACCAACAGTGTAGGAGGGTTCCCCTTTCTCCGCATCCCCGCCAACATCTGTCGTTTCCTGACTTGTTAATTTTAGCCATTCTGACTGGTGTGAGGTGGTATCTCATTGAGGTTTTGATTTGGATTTCCCTGATGCCGAGCGATATTGAGCACTTTTTCATGTGTCTGTTGGCCATTTGGATGTCTTCTTTGGGAAAATGTCTGTTCATGTCTTCTGCCCATTTCTTGATTGGATTCTTTGTTCTTTGGGTGTTGAGTTTGATGAGTTCTTTATAGATTTTGGATACCAGTCCTTTATCTGATATGTCATTTGCAAATATCTTCTCCCATTCTGTAGGTTGTCTTTTGGTTTTGTTGACTGTTTCCTTTGCTTTGCAAAAGCTTTTTATCTTGATGAAGTCCCAATAGTTCATTTTTGCCCTTGCTTCCCTTGCCTTTGGCGATGTTTCTAGGAAGAAGTTGCTTCGGCTGAGGTCGAAGAGGTTGCTGCCTGTGTTCTCCTTTAGGATTTTGATGGACTCCTGTCTCACATTGAGGTCTTTCAACCATTTGGAGTCTATTTTTGTGTGTGGTGTAAGGAAATGGTCTAGTTTCATTCTTCTGCATGTGGCTATCCAATTTTCCCAACACCATTTGTTGAAGAGACTGTCTTTTTTCCATTGGACATTCTTTCCTGCTTTGTCGAAGATTAGTTGACCAAAGAGTTGAGGGTCCATTTCTGGGCTCTCTATTCTGTTCCATTGATCTATGTGCCTGTTTTTGTGCCAGTACCATACTGTCTTGATGATGACAGCTTTGTAATAGAGCTGGAAGTCCGGAATTGTGATGCCGCCAGCTTTGCTTTTCTTTTTCAACATTCCTCTGGCTATGCGGGGTCTTTTCTGGTTCCATACAAATTTTAGGATGATTTGTTCCATTTCTTTGAAAAAAGTGGATGGTATTTTGATGGCGATTGCATTGAATGTGTAGATTGCTCTAGGTAGCATTGACATCTTCACAATATTTGTTCTTCCAATCCATGAGCATGGAACGTTTTTATTTCTTTGTGTCTTCCTCAATTTCTTTCATGAGTATTTTATAGTTTTCTGAGTACAGATCCTTTGCCTCTTTGGTTAGATTTATTCCTAGGTATCTTATGGTTTTGGGTGCAATTGTAAATGGGATCGACTCCTTAATTTCTCTTTCTTCTGTCTTGTTGTTGGTGTATAGGAATGCCATGGATTTCTGTGCATTGATTTTATATCCTGCCACTTTACTGAATTTCTGTATGAGTTCTAGCAGTTTTGGGGTGTAGTCTTTTGGGTTTTCCACATAAAGTATCATATCATCTGCAAAGAGTGAGAGTTTGACTTCTTCTTTGCTGATTTGGATGCCTTTTATTTCTTTTTGTTGTCTGATTGCTGTGGCTAGGACTTCCAATACTATGTTGAATAGCAGTGGTGATAGTGGACATTCCTGCCGCGTTCCTGACCTTAGGGGGAAAGCTCTCAGTTTTTCCATTGAGAATGATATTCACTGTAGGTTTTTCATAGATGGCTTTTATGATATTGAGGTATGTACCCTCTATGCCTATACTCTGAAGAGTTTTGATCAAGAAAGGATGCTATACTTTGTCAAATGCTTTTTCTGCATCTATTGAGAGGATCGTATGATTCTTGTTCTTTCTTTTATTAATGTATTGTATCACGTTGATTGATTTGCGGATGTTGAACCAACCTTGCAGCCCAGGGATAAATCCCACTTGGTCGTGGTGAATAATCCTTTCAATGTACTGTTGGATCCTATTGGCTAGTATTTTGATGAGAATTTTTGCATCCATGTTCATCAGGGATATTGGTCTGTAATTCTCCTTTTTGATGGGGTCTTTGTCTGGTTTGGGGATCAAGGTAATGCTGGCCTCATAAAATGAGTTTGGAAGTTTTCCTTCCATTTCTATTTTTTTGGAACAGTTTCAGAAGAATAGGTATTAATTCTTCTTGAAATGTTTGGTAGAATTCCCCTGGGAAGCCATCTGGCCCTGGGCTTTTGTTTTTTGGGAGATTTTTGATGACTGCTTCAATTTCCTTAGTGGTTATAGGTCTGTTCAGGTTTTCTATTTCTTCCTGGTTCAGTCTTGGTAGTTGATACATCTCTAGGAATGCATCCATTTCTTCCAGGTTATCTAAGTTGCTGGCATAGAGTTGCTCATAATATGTTCTTATAATTCTTTGTATTTCTTTGGTGTTGGTTGTGATCTCTCCTCTTTCATTCATGATTTTGTTGATTTGGGTCATTTCTCTTTTCTTTTTGATAAGTCTGGCCAGGGGTTTATCAATCTTGTTAATTCTTTCAAAGAACCAGCTCCTAGTTTCATTGATCTGTTCTACTGTTCTTTTAGTTTCTATTTCATTGATTTGTGCTCTGATCTTTATTATTTCTCTTCTCCTGCTGGGTTTAGGTTTTATTTGCTGTTCTTTCTCCAGCTCCTTTAGGTGTAGGGTTAGGTTGTGTACTTGAGACCTTTCTTGTTTCTTGAGAAAGGCTTGTATTGCTATATACTTTCCTCTTAGGACTGCCTTTGCTGCATCCCAAAGAGTTTGAATAGTTGTGTTTTCATTTTCATTGGTTTCCATGAATTTTTTTAATCCTTCTTTAATTTCCTGGTTGACCCATTCATTCTTCAGTAGGATGCTCTTTAGCCTCCATGTATTTGAGTTCTTTCCGACTTTCCTCCTGTGATTGAGTTCTAGTTTCAAAGCATTGTGGTCTGAAAATAGGCAGGGAATGATCCCAATCTTTTGGTATGGGTTGAGACCTCATTTATGACCTAGGATGTGATCTATTCTGGAGGATGTTCCATGGGCACTAGAGAAGAATGTGTATTCTGTTGCTTTGGGATGCAATGTTCTGAATATGTCTGTGAAGTCCATTTGGTCCAGTGTGTCATTTAAAGTCTTTATTTCCTTGTTGATCTTTTGCTTAGATGATCTGTCCATTTCAGTGAGGGGGGTGTTAAAGTCCCCCACTATTATTGTATTGTTGTTGATGTGTTTCTTTGCTTTTGTTATTAATTGCCTTATATAACTGGCTGCTCCCATGTTAGGGGCATAGATATTTACAATTGTTAGATCTTCTTGTAGGATAGACCCTTTAAGTAGGATATAGTGTCCTTCCTCATCTCTTATTACAGCCTTTGGTTTAAAATCTAATTTGTCTGATATAAGGATTGCCACCCCAGCTTTCTTTTGGTGTCCATTAGCATGGTAAATGGTTTTTCACCCCCTCACTTTCAATCTGGGGGTGTCTTTGGGTCTAAAATGAGTCTCTTGCAGACAGCATATCGATGGGTCTTGTTTTTTAATCCAATCTGATAGCCTGTGTCTTTTGATTGGGGCATTTAGCCCATTTACATTCAGGGTAACTATTGAAAGATAGGAATTTAGTGCCATTGTATTGCCTGTAAGGTGACTGTTACTGTATATTGTCTGTGTTCCTTTCTGGTCTATGTTGCTTTTAGGCTCTCTCTTTGCTTAGAGGACCCCTTTCAAGATTTCTTGTAGGGCTGGTTTCATGTTTGCAAATTCCTTTAGTTTTTGTTTGTCCTGGAAGCTTTTTATCTCTCCTTCAATTTTCAATGACAGCCTAGCTGGATATAGTATTCTTGGCTGTATATTTTTCTCATTTAGTGCTCTGAATATATCCTGCCAGTCCTTTCTGGCCTGCCAGGTCTCTGTGGATAGGTCTGTTGCCAATCTAATGTTTCTACCATTGTAGGTTTACAGATCTCTTCTCCCGAGCTGCTTTCAGGATTTTCTCTTTGTCTATGAGACTCGTAAGTTTTACTATTAGATGTCGGGGTGTTGACCTATTTTTATTGATTTTGAGGGGGGTTCTCTGTGCTTCCTGGATTTTGATGCCTGTTTCCTTCCCCAAATTAGGGAAGTTCTGTGCTATAATTTGCTCCATTATACCTTCTGCCCCCCCTCTCTCTTTCTTCTTCTTCTGGGATCCCAATTATTCTAATGTTGTTTCATCTTATGGTATCGCTTATCTCTCGAATTCTGCCCTCATGATCCAGTAGTTGTTTATCTCTCTTTTTCTCAGCTTCTTTATTTTCCATCATTTGGTCTTCTATATCACTGATTCTCTCTTCTGCCTCATTTATCCTAGCAGTTAGTGCCCCCATATTTGATTGCATCTCATTAATAGCCTTTTTGATTTCAACTTGGTTAGATTTAAGTTCTTTTACTTCTCCAGAAAGGGTTTCTCTAATAACTTCCATGCTTTTCTCAAGCCCAGCTAGTATCTTTAAAGTGATGATTCTGAACTCTAGATCTGACATCGTACTAATGTCTGTATTGAGTAGGTCCCTGGCAGTTGGTACTACCTCTTGTTCTTTTTGTTGAGGTGATTTTTTCCGTCTTGTCATTTTGTGCAGAGGAGAAGAGATTAATGAGAGAACAAAATGCTAGCAGAGTAACAACGTCCCCAGAAAATATACTCTAAACAAATCAGAAAAGACCTGAAGCAGTGGGGAAAGAAAGGGAAAGAGAGGAAAAAGAAAAAGAAAAAGATAAAGATAAAAACAAACAAAAACAGAACAAAACAAAACAACAACAACAACAAACCAGAATGTGAGCCAATATGATCAGGCTGGTATATAGATCAGTGCCACACACTAGATTTTGGGTGTATTTTGGTCTGTTAGAAGAAAGTGCCTCCCAAAATTTTAAAGAAAGAAAAACTTATATATATACAAAAATAAGGGTTGATATGATGAAGGGATGGAATATGACTGTAAAGATGGAAATTATAAAAAATTTTATAAAAGGAATTGATAAGAAGTTGTTTGAAAAAAGAAAGAAGAGGATTTTAAAAAAGAAAAAAGAAAAAAAAGGGAGAGAATGTGATCAGGCAGGGGAGTAGAAAAAAAATATATACTAGAGATTTAGGGTATATTTAGATCTGTTAGAAGAAACTATCTCAAATTTTTAAAGAGAGAACAACTTATATATATATATGCCAAAAATATGGGTAACTACTATGAAGGGATAGAATATGACTCTAAAAATGAAAAATAAAAATGTTTTTTAAAAAAGGGATTGATAAGATATTGGTTGAAAAAGGGAAAAAGAAAAATTTAAAAAAAAAAAGAAAAAAGACAGTTAAAAAAAAATTAACTTTGAAAGACTAAAGAATCATGGGAAAAAAGCCATGAATTCTATGTGTAGTATTCCCCTAGTGCTGGAGTTCTGCCGTTCTCATTGATCGGTAAACTTGGTCTTGGCTGGCTGTTCTTGCTGATCTTCTGGGGGAGGGGCCTGTTGCCGTGGTTTCCAAATGTCTTTGCCGGAGCTGGAATTGCCCCGCCCTTGCCCGGTCCGGGCTAAGTAATCTGCTCGGGTTTGGTCTCCGGAGCTTTTGTTCCCTGCGAGCTTTCCATACAGCTTTGGAGGCGGAGAGTGAAAATGGCGGCCTCCCAATCTCCGACCCGGAGGAGCCGAGAACTTGGGGCCCTGCTCCTCAGTGAGCCCCCAGAGAAAAGCCGTCAGTCACTCCCGTCTCCTCGGTCTCCAGCCGCACTCCGTGCTCACCCGGCCTGTGACCGCGCGTTTCTATCTCCGGCACTCGACCCCGTGTGGAGTCCCCGAACCCAGCAGATCCCTGCAGTGCGCTCCCACGCCGCTCCTCCCGGGGGAGGAAGGTGAGTCTCCCCAGATCTGCCGTTTATTGGGTCCCTGCTGGAGGAGCAGTGGCCCAACTGTGCCGCGGATCACAGTTTATGACAACCCCAAGCTGAGAGCCCGCGCCTGGGCTCCGCCTCTGCAGCCGGCTTCCCTGCTCCGATACCTGGGAGCTCTGCCGCACTCAGGCACCCCCGGTCTTTCTGTGACCCGGAGGGTCCTGAGGCCACACTGTCCCGCGAGGGTTCCACCCCCAGCTTAGCCACCGGAGTGACGTTCCTCAGCGGAGCAGACTTTTAAAAGTTCTGATTTTGTGCTCCGCGGCTCTATCACTTGCCAGAAGCGGCTGATGGAGGCCCCTCCCCCGCCGTCTATCCTCCCGAATATCGCCTCGGATTCACTTCTCTGCACATCCTACCTTCCAGAAAGTGGTCGCTTTTCTGTTCAGAGAGTTGTTGCTATTCTGTTCTTCAATCTCCTGTTGAGTTTGTAGGTGTTCAGAATGGTTTGATCCCTATCCAGCTGAATTCCTGAGAGGAGATGAAATCCAGGTCTCCTACTCCTGCGCCATCTTGCTCCCCCCCTTTTCAAGATTATTTTGTCTATTCAGGGTTCCTTGAGATTCCACATGAATTTTTTAATGGATTTTTCTATTTCTACAAAAAACTTCATTGGGATTTTGAGAGTAATTGCACTGAATCTGTAGATCACTTTGAGTAGTACTGACACTTTAACATTATCAAGCCTTCCTTCCGATCCATGAGCATGGTATATGTTTCCATTTATATAGGTCTTCTTTAATTTCTTTCAGCAATGTTTTATAGTTTTCATTGTACAAATCTTTCACCTCCTCAGTTAATTCCTAAGGATTTTATTCTTTTTGATGCTATTTGGTACGTGGAACTGTTTTTGTAATTTCCTTTTCAGACAGTTCTAATTTTTTCCCCCTTTAAATGTATTAGTCTCTTAAATCAGGTAGAAAACAAACAGAAAGTACAGTTACAAATCATTGTTATGATAATTCTTGCTTTTATAATTGCCCATATATTTACCTTTATTGAGATCTTTATTTCTCTATACAGCTCTGAGCTGTGGTCTATTGTCCTTCCATTTCACCCTGCAGGACTCCCTTGAGCATTTTTTGCAGAGCAGGTATAATGGTCACAAACCCCCTCAGTTTTTATTTATCTGGGAATGTCTTAATTTTTCTCTCCCTTTTGAAGGACAGTTTTCCCAGATATAGAATTCTTTGTTGATGGTTTTTTTTTTAACATTTGAATATATTAGCCCACTGTCTCTGGCCTCCAAAGTTTCTGATGCAAAATCTGCTCATAATCTTGTTGAGGATCCCTCGTATGTAATGATTTGCTTCTCTCTTGCTGCTTTCAATATTCTCTCTTTCAAGATTCTTTGGCTTTTTGTGGTTTGATTATAATGTGTCTCCATGTCATCCCTTTGAAATCCTCTTACTTGGAGTTCATGAACTTCTTGGATATTGATATTACTTCCTCAAATATTCTCTGACCTTTTCTTTCTCTTCTGCGACTCCCATGATGCATATGTTGGTCTACTAGTGGTGTCCCACTGTTCCCTTAGGTTCTATTCACTTTAATCTTTTTTTTTCTGTTCCCAGCCTCAATAATTTTTATTGGCCTATCCTTGAGGACAGATTCTTCTGCCTCCTCAAATCTCCATTTGAATCTCTCTAGTGAATTTTTCATTTCGGTTATTGTGATTTTCAGCTCCACATTTTCTTTTTCGTTGTCTTAGTTTTCTATCTCTTTATTGATATTTCTCTTTTGCTCACATTTAATTCTCTTGAATTTCTCCACATCTTCCTCTTTATGTGAGCAACTTCGAGACAGTTGTTTTAAAGTCTTTATCTTGTATACTTGCCATTAGGTCTTTTTCAGGGAGTTTTTGTTGATTTTTTTTTCCTTTGAATGGGCCATATCTTTCTTTCTATGCCTTGTAATATTTTTGTTGAACATAGCTATTTGTATCTAATGATGTGGTAACATGGGAAATCAGATTCTCCTCCTTTTCCAGGGTTTGCTGTATTTTGTTAGTTTTTGTTGATTGTTGTCACTTTAACTGTTGTAGGCTGTTTCTATGTTGAGGATCAGCCTGGCTTGTAAACTGAATGTCTTCTCAGGTCTTTTATGAGCCTTTCCTTGGGCATTTGTGGTCACTTTCCAATTTTTCCCTGCCTATGCTGTTGTTTTTAAATGTCTTAGCCTTTAATGGCTGGCTCCTGAAAGGGGGCAAAGTGAAACATAAAGGAGAGCTAAAAAGGCTCTTTAAATCCTCTGGAAGTCACTTTAGCTAGAGGGGGAGGGGCTTTCAACAATTGGGGGGCGTGCAAAGACAGTGGATGGCTGTCTCGGCGTTTCAGTGATCAGAAGCAGCAGTCAGCAATCCACATACACATCGCCAACATTTGGAGGACAGATCCCCCTTCTCCTACCCTAGTGCCAACATACCGTGCACAAGCTGCCATGTGGCTGGGGGTGGGGATGGGTAACTGCTACTGTACTAAAAGCTGAAATTGACCAGAATTAACTGTAATTTACCCTCCACAACTTCCTCTGGAATTTGCAAGCCTTCAGTAGACTCCAGAGTTCCAAAATAGTTACATCAAACAGATTTTGCCAATGCAATTGTTGTCTAGGTGGGGAGACAGATTCCTGGTGCTTCCTACTGTCTTATAAAACAAAATGTACACCACCATCTGACCCCAAAATTCCACCTTAGATATATCTGCAAGAAAATTAGAAACACATCTACAAAAACACTTGTACCAGAATGTTTGTAGCACCTTCATTGATAGAAGCCAAAAATTGTAAACAGCCATGGATAAACAAACTGTGGTATATTTGTATCATGGAATGCTACTCAACAATATAAAGGAATAAACAGCTGAGACATGCATCAATGTGGATTAATCTCAAAAATATGTGTAAAAGAGGCCTTTCACAAAAGAATACATACTGCATGATTCCACTTTTATGACATTCTGAACAGGCAAAACTAATCTGCGGTGAGAAAAAATCACAATAGTTCTCTCATGTCAAGGAGTATTAGGAATTAACTGGGAAGGTGCATAAGGAACTTTCTGGGACGATGGTAATGTTCTATATCTTGGTAACAATTCAGATTATACAGGTGTATGGATTTGTTAAAACTCATTTCACTGTATGTAAATTATACCCCAAAACAATGTAACTGTAAACAAATATTAAATTCTGGTTGATGTACATACTAAAGTTTTTAGAAGGGAAGTTTACTTAGACCATTTACCTTGAAATGCATTTTTTAAAAGATTTTTATTTATTTGGGACGCCTGGGTGGCTCAGTTGGTTAAGCATCTGCCTTCAGCTCAGGTCATGATCCCAGAGTCCTAGGATCAAGTCCCACATCAGGCTCCGTGCTCAGCAGAGAGCCTGCTTCTCCCTCTCCTTCTGCTCCCCCTGCTTGTGCTCTCTCTGTCAAATTTATTTTTTTAGGAGAGGAGAGAGTATGAGTGAGCACACGAGCAGGGGGAGGGACAGAGGTAGAGGAAGCAGCAGACTCCCCGCCAAGCAGGGAGGCCGATGTGTGATTCAATCCCAGGACCCTGGGATCATGACCTGAGCGGAAGGCAGACGTTTAGCTGACTGAGCCGCCCAGGCGCCCTTGAAATGCATTTTTAAAATAAAATGGATTCATGGGTGGATAAAAGATAAATGGATACAAAGGTGATAAATGCAAACATGATAAAATGCTAATGGTGAATATATGGCATTCACTCAGATTCTTTCACTTGGCTGTATGATTAAAGTTTTTCATAATAAAATCTGATGAAGGGGGAACAAAGGCAGAACAGTGTGTGTGATCCCATCAGCACAAAATTTTAAGATTTTTAAGAGTATAATTGTGCTGAAACACACATTAAAAGTTTTCCTGAAGACTACAAAAAACCTTTAAAACAAAATACGGTAAATCCACAAAATGGAATATTTCCTAATAAAAAGAAATGAAGCACTGATACATGCTACATGAATGAGCCTTGCAAACACGATGTCAAGTTAAAGAAGCCAGTCACAAAAGACCACATATTGTATGATCCCATCTATATGAAAAGTACAGAACAGGCAAATCTATTGAGACAATAGGTAGTGGTTGCCTGGGGCTGGGGGGCAGGGACTATGTAGGAATGGAGCGTGATTGCTAATGAGTTTGAGGGGTTTTTTCTCTTCAGGTGATGAAAGGTTTCTAAAATTAGTAGTAGTGGGAGTGGCTGGGTGATGGACATTGGGGAGGGTCTGTGTTGTGGGGAGCGCTGTGTATTATATAAGACTGATGAATCGCAGACCTGTACCCCTGAAACAAAAAATACATTGTATGTTAATAAAAAAATAAAAATAAATAAATAAAAATAAAATTAGTGGTAGTGGTTGCATAACTGTGAACACACTAAAGACACTGACTCACTTTTAAGAGGGCAAATTTTATAGTATGTGAACTATATCTCACTAAAGTTGGGTTTTCCAAAAACGAAAACAAAAACAAAACAAAACAAAAATCTGAGTAGTGATTAGCTTAGGGGAGAAGCTAAGGATTTAAGGGTTGACTTTTATTTTATGCCTTTAGAGACTGTCTGAATTATTTTCCATGAGAATATATTGTTTTTCAAACAATAATTTTAAGAGAAAACAATTGACAGTGTAACAGAAATAAAAGAGTGGAATGCAGGGCCCTGTGAAGAAGTGTTAGCCGAGATTAGACTAGGGTATTGGGGAGAAGCCTGTGGGGAAGGTGCTAAAACAGCTAAGTTCATGAGTCAGAGTAAAAAACTAAAGAAGCTGTAGCTGATAATCTCATCTACTCAAGTTAAAGTGGATGGCTGGGATAAAGAACTTGAAGAGTGATATACGGAAGTCTGGGGTAGCTCCTAGAACAGACAGGGTGGTGAGTGGAAATGCAAGAATGAATGAAATATGGGTCTTTCTTGCAAGAGAGTAAATTTCAGTCTTTTATGTTATGGGACATAAAACTTGGTATATGTCCTCAGAACAAGGCATCCTACTGTATAGAGATCACTGTTCAGAGCAATTTGGAGTCAGAATCTTCCTTCAATCCCTGGTAGTGGTGTGAGCTCAGAAAGATTACTTAACATCTCTAAGTCTCAGCTGTCTTATCCTTAACCATAAAATGGGCATAACTTCTACCCCAGGATTGTTGTGAAAACCTAATGATGAATATAACATTCTTGGCACAATATACGGCATATAGATTTGATAAATGACAGCTATTGTGATTATTCATTCATATTTAAGTCACTACCGTAAATAACACTAACATTTATTGCAGGTAATAATTAATTCCAGGTTACCATGTGCCAGGCTTTGTGCTAATTGCTTTATACATATTATCTAAGGTAATACAACACTATAAAATAAGTACCATTTTGCCTGCATGTTACAAATGGAACTGAGGCTTAGATCAAGAAACTTTCCAAAATCATACAGCTGAAAGTTAGCAGAACCCAAATGATCCCAAGGGGCTCTGATTTCCAAGTCCACAGCCTTCATGTTGGGTACTCCAGCCAAAGACATCTTGTCCGAGATCTTTGGTGAAGATGAGGGGGGCTGTGCCTGACACCCATCCTGGTTCTGAGGTCTTATATCATCTAGGAGCGGCAAAGTCTGGCTCAAATTACGTGATTAATTCAGAGTATGATCTCAGAAGAGGTGAACTAAATTAGAGAATAAAGAAACAGAAAATCTGAACATCAGAGTATGGGCAAGACTATGAACAGAGCCAATCAATAAATACTCATCCAATCCACCAATAAATGCACATATCTTATAGCAGACTTTTAGATTTGGGGAGCAGCATGGAGCTATGCAACTTAATTTTTTAAATCTGCCTTTTTAAAGAATAATATAATGAACACCTATCATCAAAAAAATTAAATTTTAATTCCCCCAGCTATCCCATGGTTTAGTCTCAATTAAAAAAAAAAATCTAATGTGAACTTGATCTAATAGAAACCAACAGGATACACTATTATATAAAAATCTGGGAAACAGGAATTGGACTGTACATTTACTTTGCCTCCATTATTATATTTATTTACAGGCAGGAGGCAATATTATAGTTAGATATTCCACTGAAATCAACATAGATTTCTTGGAACCCTAAAATTCTTGTTACCAGTTTCTTCTCCTTATAACTTGCCAACAGGGTGATCTTCAGACATTACATGTGGTTACATTTTGAAATACGAACTTGCTGAATTTACAAGGATTTTTCCCTCCCCAACTCAGTTTAACTGAGCATGAAACATTGACTGATTAAACTCTACTAGTTCCAAATCTGATGTGATTTAATTAGCTGAGATCACACCTCAATCAAATGCTTTAAAGCACTGATTAAAGATGACACTTCTCTTGTCACATCACAGTGAGGTCTATGTCCCCTCCACCTGCATCTGAGCAGACCCTGTGACCACTTGACCAATGAAATATGACAGAAGTTATGCCATGAAAGTCTCTGGGCCCAGGCCTCCAAGAATTTGCAGTTTCCCCTTCTAGTCTCTCTTAGAACGATCATTCTTAGAACCCAGTTGCCACACTACGAGGAAGCCCAAGGAAGCCCCATAGGGAGACCCATGTCTTAAGAACTGAGGCCTCTGGCTGGACCCCAAGGCAACAACCAGCACCAACTTGCCAGCCCTGTGAGTGAGCCATGTTGGAAGTGGATTCTCCTGCTCCACTTGATAAACCCAAGTTCACATTTGAAGAGCAGAGACAAGATGTTCTTGCCAAGCCCACCCAAACCGTGTATTTGTGAACAAAACAATTAACTGCTGGGGCCATGCCTCTAAGTTTTGTAGTAGTTTGTCACACAGACACTGGGCCTCTCCCCAACATGACATCCCCCTAGTCATAAACTGATTTTCTTAAGATGAAAGCCTGAACATACCAACCCCATTGCCTCGTAGCAAAATTGATCAAATCTATTATTCGTATGGTTCAAAAGGCCACGGGGGTCTGAGACAAACAAACAAACAAACAAACAGCCAGGCTCCTGAAAACTCTTCACTGCTTCTTTATTAGGATGCACCCCTAGTACAGAACCTCTCACATGTCTGCGAAAGGGGAAGGTTACAGTTCTCTTTGGGAGCACCTTCATTTTTGTTTCTGTTACCACTTTGAAGAAAGTAAATCATTTTCAAAGAAAGACATTTTTAATTCCAAGTGTTTAAGACCCAGCTTGCATTTTGCTGTGTTTGAAAAGGAAGTAGCATATTATAGCCAGAGCTGGAAGATTGTATTGTGGCATTTTAACTTTGATGTGGATCAGAAGTCTTCACTGTCTGGTTGAACCAGTCCATAATTTTCATATGCAACTTTTCATATCAAAAAATGTATCATTTTTACCTCTACCCACAAACAGATGCTGTTTTAAACACACACACACACACGTACACACACACACACAATTAAATTTAAAACCAATATGAACCACAACATTTCTAACAGGGAAAATAAACTTTTGCTGCCCTCTCCTGCTAAAACAATGAAATACTAAAATACAAAGAGATTTATGAAGCTAAAGCGAAATTCTCAAACCAAAAGCAATGGATATGTCATTCTCATTATACCTCGATCAAAAATCAGACAACAACCAGAAAATGTATTGGTAATATTTATATTTGAAAGTTCCCCATTGATACATGAGGTCTGGATTACAACTTATTTACAGTAAGTGATTTCAAAAAAAAAAAAGCCAAGTCAGGGAAGGGAAGGAAGGAGAGGGTAGGGGGGGAGGGAGGGGAGAAGAAGGGAGGGGAAAAAAAGAGGGTGGGAAGGAGGCAGGGAAGAAAAGGAAACCTATATTCATAGACATCATCAAATGGGATGTTTATTTCCAAGAGCTACTACTGCTGCTGTCGTGCACAAGAAGCAGCACAAATTAACATTCCACTAGATCAAAATTTGCTCAACTTTCTCTCAAGATGCACAATCCTTTTAGATTTTCAAAATTAAATACCGAGAAATATAAAACGCATTGCCAATATGCCTACTACAAAAATCCTTTGTGGGTCATTCCTTAACTTCACTCAGAGAAGCAGCCGAGCCAGAATATAAAAATAAAAATATCGATGTGCAAATAAAACACCACTGATCATGTCTGGTGCCACCTTTTGCTATAGGTGACAAAACTTTGTGATAAGGTTGGTTATAGCATCAAAAGAAGAGAATCTCTTCATTTCCTGGGCCAGCTCAGTGCACCTAATTAAAGGGGAAGAACAAAACGAGAGGAAAAAAAACAACAACACAAAAAACTCTTAACACTTAAAAATGCCAGTAACATCCATACATCTTCCCTTTCCCACCCCACCCCGATCCCCACAAAAAAATAAAAAAGCTTTTAAAGCTCTAAATATACTTTTTTTTTTCTTTCCATAGTGTGATTGAGCCTAGGGCTATACATTTAAGTATAGCAGGTGCAATTACAAGCAATTCCTGGCTCTGCACCCTGGACTGCCCCACGCATAGAAGGAGGTACAAAATAAATTAAACCCTTCCATTTAGGCAAGCAAGCCCAAGATGAAGGAGCAATAACCCTGCTTGTGAGTATCCAGCGGCATCGAGGGTATTATTTATTTCTTACTTTTTTTATTTTTTATTTTATTTTATAAAAAACAGATGTCAGGGAGAGCAAAATATAATAAAATTTAAAGAACAAAAACGAGACACTGATGGGAAACAACTGGGGACACTTGCACAATGAGAAAAGGAATGCATGCTTGATTCAAAGTATGAGATGGGTCAATTCACTCACATGGTTGTTCTGGGCCCACAACCCAGGCCCCAGCATCATTCTAAACCACAGGGTTTGGTTTGGTTTGGTTTTGTTCTTCCAAAGACACTCTTTATCCTACCCCTGAAACCAATATGGTAGGGATGAGGTTGGAGTGATCATCACTCACTAACTACAATATTTGCTATTTAAAAAATATATTTATATATAGTTCTGGAAATTAGGAAGCGAACAAAATATAACACGAAGATGCATTTGTCACAATGAACTCAAGTTGCGGCAACAGCAGAAATGGGGGAGAGGACAGAGAGAGAGAGAGAGAGAGAGGGCTGCTGTAAATGCAGCAAGTACAGCCTTAACTATGTCACATAGTGCAACAGTCAGATTACCTCAGTTACTCTGCGTCACCGGACACAACATGACAGATGTCACATTGTCACTTTCGGTTAAAAAAGGAAAGACAGTGTTTCTTCTCAGAAGTTGCCCTATACATTTTAGACATATATTTGCAATTGCTTCTGTAAATATGTCTGAAGTTTGGCTTTGTTCTTCTCAGTTTGGAATGATCAACGTACAGAATTAACATCAAGGGTATCTGTGCAGTCCTCACCGTAACTCAGAGCGCAGGGAAAGGCGCAAAACGGGGTCCTCGTCTTTCTCATTTCAAATGACTGCATTTCATTTTAATGGGCAGAGATCGTTCATAAACCTGCGATTTTAATGTCTTCTATCTAAAAAGATGAATTGATGGCAAACGTAAGTTTAATACTGTCCAAAACAAATGTAGTGCAGAGTCAAAGCTAACAGGCTCAAAGCAAAAGGGCTAAAGGAGATGATTTGTTACAAATTTATTTTTTGTCTTTAGTGTTTGAACTTGCACCTTTGCTCCAGCACTTTTAAAGTAAGTGGTTTCATTTTGGCAGCCTCCGCTGGCTTTACATTGAATCCCCATTAATGTTCTTGAAAAAAAAAAATCTCTTCGTTCCATTAAACCATGTTGTGTTGGGTGTTGCATATGACTCTTTTACTGCTGTTTCTTTTTCAGAATTAACATAGCCAAGCTTTGTTTCTGTTTTACAAAGTTACTGAGATGACAATATCCAACTGTGACCTGATAATCCTGAAACACTTAGTAGGGGAGAAAGGTCAGCGGCTTTTTTTTTTCCTTTTTCTTGGAAACAATAAAACTGCATATTCTACTTTATATTTAAGTGGAAGGAAGAGAATATACAAGTCCATATTGATACTATATTTCTATTAAAAGCAACGACAGTTCATATGTTCATGTTTGCTACTATCACAATTCAGTACATGAACACAGAATCAGCTCTATGCCACGAATATTGCTGGAGGGGATGGTTTAGGATTATCAACTCACTGCTGCCACGTCCATAACAAGCAAAAGCATCCTGAAAATAAGTTCCAAAACACCTATCTTGCAGTACATAATAATGTAACCGCATCAAGTAAGTACATACTGGACACAAATTTCATCGGCATTTTATCTCCCGAAGATGTAAGATTCCTCTTTTAAATACAAAGCAGAGAGCCAATAAGATATACCTATAATACAGCCCTAAATTTTGTTTTGTTTTTCATTTTTTTCTTAAACAATTTGGTCACAATGCACCTTTGATATAAAAGCATTTTTAAACTTTATTATTAATACTCAGGACATTAGGGATTTCCAGATTCTTTTCAGTAGCATTTGTAGAACCACTTTTGGTAACAAATACAGTAGTTAGGAATATGCATCCAATTCAGAATGCATAGTAATGTTTATCCTGAATCCTTTCTGGCTAAAAACAGGGCTGGCGCTGTGATGAGATATAGAACGAGAATCTACAAAAAACACTGTAATATGTTTGTTTTTTCCCAGAGGCTACATCCTCTTTTGCTGGAATACTTTATAAATACATATTAAAAAGTAAGGCAACAACTCCAAACAGTCCAAGCTGTTTGCTCAACTCTCTTCCCAATTAGATTCGCAATCCTGGCGATCAATTTCATGGTTGTACTGTTTAGTGTTTGTCTTTCTTATTACAAAATGGTCCAAAAGGATGTTTTCTGACATTTCTCGAACATCTCTGGTATGTGTGTTCAATGATGTATGCAACTAATACTGGTCAGCTACTGAAGCCTCTGATGTCCCAGTGCCTGTTTTCAAAGGATTCAAGACATTGATTTGGATTCGCCATAAACTGATGGAGGAATCCAAAATTCCCTTCCCTACTATGTTTATCACCGCTTCTCTTTTACTCCTAATTTTAAAACTAAAGGAGTACCAGGGCTACCTGGTTACTGGAAAGATGTTCACTCCAGTCAGCAAAACTTTTATCAGGGGCCTGTACAATTCCTGGCCCCATTCCACATGGACATTCAACTCATGAAGATGTGCAAAAGGAAAAGATGTTAAGTTACAGTCAAGTTATCCAGAGGAGGATGTTATACAAACTTATAAGGAAATGACAGTCTTTTTTTTTTCTTCCGTTACTATAAATACATTTAACAGCTTAGCAGAAAGACAAGCTAAATTTAAGATTGTTCACATTTGAAAATTGTTTCATACTCTCTGCTAAGGATAAATAAGGAACTCCTGATAACAGAATTTTAACACGGCAATTTCATCAACAGATCTTTGAAGACTGCTTTTTGCTTTTTAAAGAGGGTTAGAACAATGATTATGTTTGCAAAGTTCTGAGAAGTCCATCTACTGTCCAAACTTTGGATTGAAGTCCTTATTTTTTTTTTCCTTTACTTAGAGACAGGTATATACAGTGCTGTTGTAATAATGAAACAGATGTGAAATCTACTGCAAAGTTGCACAATACAGAAAACTGCTGCTCCATCTTCTACTACATAAATGTGTGACCCCACAGGTTAGTGACGCTGCTGTAATTATTTCTGTTAAGTTGGAATTATGCCGTCACGTCTAAGCCCCCTCTTTAATTCCAGATCCTCCAGTTTTTTCCACAGTTCTTCACGCTCTTTTTCTTTCTTTTTCTCACTGTGGGTAGAAAATGGAATATAAGGTAAACAACTAGGAAAGTCTGAAAAGACTATCTAACAATAACTGCCCCTTTGACATACTTCTCCCCCATGCAGGTTTTACAAGTAGTCTTTGGAAAGTTTGGCATTAAGCTTGTGGGTGTTTTCTCTTTTCAGTTCTTCTCTTGTTTTTTTTTTTTCCCCCTTGATATGTACATGCACGGAAAAGTAGCATTAATGTACTAATAAGCAAGAGATGAAAGCCTATTTTAATATTTCACATTAATATTCCTTTATACTTAGCTTAATAATGAAAGTTAACTTCAAAACAAAAATGGGGATCATTTCCATGTATCGATTATCCTAAAGACCCAAAGATACATTAAGTGATTTTTACGTGGGCTCTAGTTAAAATTTAATTTTCCCTTTGCCTCCACAAATAGTTTCTCAAAAGGAAATGCTAGAGATTATACTAATGCAGACAAAGTAGTAGGTCAAGAAAATGTACTTCCCCTTTAGTATTATCTATTTCCCCTACACTAAGTATATTAAACTCTTTAGCAGAATCTTGTTCTTACTAGTATTAATAACCCACAAAATCTAAGTTATTAACTTATATCTATATATACAACCAAATTAAATGTTTTTTTTGTGTGTGTGATTTCAGTTTTAATGATCTGGAAAGAACTTTGTTGACATGATTATGAATCAAATTTTTAATGTTCCAAGCCTTCAAAATTCGGCTCAGTATCAGGCTGACTAGTAATTTCCAGATTTTCAGATTTCGCTGTTTGGTAAATTTGACTATAAAACTGGATGTCCAAAATGGGGTTAACAAATTTTATTTGTCAAGGACATTTTAGATCACCATATTTTTATAAGGATGTTAATTTTAACATCAACCAGGTATAGAAAGTATAAAATAGAGGAATATATGACTATACTGTAAATTAAGTCAATTCCCATTTATTAAAAATAATCCACTGCTGCCCCTAGCTTTCTCATACTGGGATGAACCAGTAAACAACAGACTCAGATAATATTTGTGAATCCATAAATTCAGGTAATTCCTGAAAATGGGGGTTCTGCCATCTCAGGCATGGGGAATATGGTCTTTATGCTACTTCACCCAGCAAGGATTTAACTTCAGTTACAATACAATGTTTACTCAGGGAAATGCACACAGGTTAAGTGAAACTTGTATTTAATTCCAATGCCTCATTCATATTTTTTAATATCACCAATTTTTTAAAAAAATTATTCGATACCTATACCAACACAAATTAATTCATCCCCCCTCCCGAAAAATATCTCTAGAAATACCTAATTTTATATTCTCATTCCACTAGTCTTGAGAAAATATTTAATTATGCAATATATTAATTAATATTATCATGTCATAATTAATATTTTGGCAATTTAGGCCTTGTATACTGGAACTAGTTTCAGCTATCTCGAATACAATTGGCACAATACGAATTTTAAAGGGCATAACAATTTTTGAAATGGTTATCTACTGGGTAATTTTGACCCTGAAAAATTGTATTTACAGAGCAACAGGGACAAAATTAGATGATCCTCCAGTCATTATGAATTCCAGATTCTTAACTGTAAGCTGTTTGGTAAATTAATCATTTTTGGTTTCTCAGTAAAGTATAGGAATAATATTAGGTCTAAATAAACGTTATCATAGAACACTGATAACCTTTTCATTTGGACGGAAAAGAAGGTGGTAAGCAAGGGCTTAGAAACTTTCTTCAACTAAAACACAGGTTAAACACATGTTAGGTTCATACTGCCCCAATCTGAAGTTTAAATTAAGTGCTGACATCATTAAAACACTCCTCATCTTGCTACTGAAGCATTTCGTTCATATCTCTGATCAAGAATTTTATGGCATTCAATACAATTTATTGAATTGTGCGGCTTTTCTTCCAGATGAACTTTATGCTGAGTTATTATACATCTTTTATACTGACAACTTTATCTTCAAAAATTCTAAATATTTCTGAAATAGTTACTACTGTCCCATTCTTTCCTCCTTTTCTCTCTCCCTATAGGTGGGAATTTTAAAGCTTTAACCACACTGTCATGGCTGTCATGCTAGGGATAGGGATACTGTCAATTCTCTTCCAATTTCAATTTCACATAGCACGAATGTTGGCATATGTATCTAACAGTGCTAGCTATTTATTCCACTCACCATTTTCAGATTTGTATAAAAATTTGATCTGCACTGAAACACTTCAATTTGGTGCCATCCAGAAGTGAACTCCTCCAGGTAGCTCTTCTCTAACAGCACCAAATAGATCTCTCTTTTCTCTTTTCCTAGTCCCACATCCAGGGAGAAGCCAATGTTTCCATCTATTCAGCACAATCTTCCATTACTCATTTGACAAAATACTACCCTTACTTTAAAAAAATCCTTCTCTCATTAAGAAAGTCCACTCACGATAAGTCACTCTAATACACCAGATCTTTGGAATCAACTTTGCTGTGTCTATTCTTGGACCCCTTGGTCAATAGGTATCTTTTCCAAGAATTTGGTCTATTTAGCTTAAATGATAAATGATCAGAAAACAGTTTTACTACCTAAATTCAATAAATATTAATTAATTTAATTCAATTTGACTATTTTAGAAATAAGGTCTTCATTTCTCTTAATGGGATTCTACAGATTTTTATTTAATCCTTATTCACGTAGGATAATAATCATGGGTTTTCAGTTGCTATAAAAAGAAAGGACAACACACTCTATAATGGTACGCCACAGTATGAGAATGTGCCCTTTATTTCCTCTACTTAAATAACATTTTTAAAGACTTGAAGTTTAACACAAGGAGGGTTACAAATGTAATGATTTACAACAACTGTAAATACTTAAATTAAAAGTTCTTTAAATTACAAGTATGGCACAACATATCCCATAACTGGTATTTACTCCAATATTATATAAAATATCCCAGCCTCTTCTGTCTATAGTTGCCATATTCCATAATTAAATTGCTCTTCAATATAACCACATCCTGGTAATTTCTATAAAAAATCACTGTGATAGTCCTTTACCCCACCACCAAATCTTCCCCTCATTGTTCTTTTTATCAGTAAAATTCAAGTAACCCATGCAAAATCAAGCAAAGCAAAGAAGCAAGGGAACCACAGATAGCTTTGTTCAGGAGGTTCAGCAAGGTCTTGGGTATGAACACTCGTACACATCCCCGGGATCTTCTAAAATGCATGGTTTTATAATACTGAAAGCTGACATTTGCTTCTGGATCCAAGCCAAACCAGAAGCCCAACTACTGACAAGCTCTCTAGACTTTCCTTAAGTTAACCAAGTATCTCAATCCCATGGTCTGAATATTTGTGTCCCGTCCCGCCCAAAAATCTTACGATGAGATCCTCACCCTCATGGGTGATGGGCTCAGTAGCTGCACCTTTGGGAGATGATTAGGTCATAAGGCTGGGGCCCTCAAGAATGGCATTAGTGACCTTAAGAGATCCTACAGAGATTCCCTGTCCTTTTCTATTGTGTGAGGACACGGTGAGAAGGTGACGGCTAGGAATCAGAAATAGGTTCCTTATCCAACCATGCTGGCGCCACGACCTTAGCTTTCCTGCCTCCAGAACTCAAGAGATATAAATTTCTGTTGGTTATAAGCTACCCATAGCTTGGTGGTATTTTGTTTTTAGCAGCCCAAATGGACCAAGACAACATCTTTTGGAAAGTTGGACATGTTGAACGAGAAATAACAAAGTTCAAAAATCATGTAAATGAAATCAAGAAAGACTTTACTAAGCCATAAGCGTTTATGTAAAAAGAGCTCAACTGGTTTTAACTACTTTTTGGTCTCAAACATTTTAAGATTTGTATAATACCAGACTTTTCACGTCCATGTTCTTTTCACTGTCCTTTAAATCCCAATGAACTTGTGTTCTAGAACAGTTAAGTAAGTTCGGGGCCAAAGAGCTCAACAAAAATGGTGCCTCATCTCTCCTGCTGCTGGAGTGAATGAAGTACACAAGATCTGCCCAATTCCAGTTCAAGTAAGTTCAGAATGGGAGTGAACCTAGATGGCAAACTACCCAACAGTCCCCTTCAAGGGGTCTGAAATATGAGTTACATGCCAGGCCCTTAACCCTGAGGCAAAAGAGAAACATTATTGAAGGGAAGGAGGAGGCCTTTCTTAAAATGATACTTTGTTACCTAGTGGCATGCTATTAAAGACACAGCTAACGAGCACGCAAAAGTGAACATATAAATAAATAAAACTGTGCTGCTTATGATTTCGGGTGCAATTAGGCAACTGCAGTAAAGAGCAAGGAAAGAACTCAACAGTTTTTATGCACAGCTGACAAAAAAGCTTTAAAAAGTTACCGCTGACGATCTGACTTGTATGTGGCTGTCAGCTCATCAAACATGGTGCTGTTCATTTCCATAAACGCCTTCAACACGTTGTACACCAGCGCCACGATAGCCCTGGGAAGCGCAGAGACAAGAGAACGTGTTGGTTAGTCTTACGTGATGGGAGCTGCGTGGAGAGAGCGAGAGCACAACCTGTGTCTGGATGAGTTCTTTGTATAGCTGAATCTCCAGCCCTTCTTAGTTAAAACTAGAAAGGACCTACAGTTCATTTCCACATCAAGAGCGTTCCATTCTTTACTCTTCTGGGCAAGATATCTTTCTGATGGGTTGGGAGGATTAGAAAAAGAAAAATCTAATTTTGCCCTTCTAATTATTGGTAACCAGCATAGACTTGCTGTGGGCACTCGTTAACTTCATTTAATAAAAAGACAAGTCTAGGAGCGCCTGGGTGGCTCAGATGATTAAGCATCTGACTTCGGCTCAGGTCACGATCCCAGGGTCCTGGGATCGAGCCCCACACGGGGCTCCTGGCTCAGCGAGGAGCCTGCTTCTCCCTCTCCCTGTTCATGCTTTTTCTCTCTCTCTCTAGCTCTGTGTCTCAAATGAATAAATAAAATCTTTTTTAAAAAAAAAAAAAGACAAGTATAAAAATAAAGCCACTTCACCCTAAAAAGGAGCACCTGTGCTAGGACTAACCTTAGAGACTTGAATTTGCACAGAATGTTATATTTATTTATTGAGGGGGGGGGGGGGGAGAGAGGTGGGAGGGGGGCAAAGGGAGAGAATCTTAAGCAGGCTCTACGCCCAGCACGAAAACTGATGCAGGGCTCGATCTCACAACTCTGAGATCATGACCTGAGCCAAAGTCAAGAATTGGATGCTTACCGGACTAAGCCACCCAGGTGCCCCCAGAATTTTATTTTTAAAGTGATAATATACATAATTCATCAAAATCAAAAGCTGTTCTCATGGAAACAAATAATATGTATATTATTTATATTCAAAGATATGATACCACACCCCTGTAAGTTGGGTAGTTTAATATGAGTTAAGTTTCTAGTTGTGATTTGTTTCAGTTCATTCACTCCTGCTAAGTCTCCTTGCTGACCCAACACATACTCTGGTAAGGTGACTGGCAAGCTAGTGACGGCTGCTATTAGCTGTGGAACAGCTAAATGGCCAAAATGGCAGCACATCTTTATCAAGAGGAAGAATAAGCTCTTGACAATATGAGGACTGTGCCCATGACAGGCTTGGTATCTTCAGACTAGACTCTAAATAGCATTGCCCTTTGCAAAAATGTACGTTACCACTGTTTTGCAACAGATCTGCTACCAATACTGCTGAAGAAGGCATTGGTAAGTTAGGCCACAGGTTAAACAAACCATGGGTTTAATGTTTCCAAAACATAAGTGTACTTGCTGTGTCGCTTCTGCCCTGTGCCCATTAAAAGGAAAACTTCAGCTCTCTTCTGCTGAGGTGAATGACCTTCTCATGTACAATGGGCAGGGATGGAGAAGGGCCACATACAGCACATTGAGGTGTGACAGACACTCGCCAGAACCACTCTCTAGGTCCTCAAGAGACTACCGGCATGATGAGACTTCACTATTCCCCAGTTCTTTATTTTTACAAGTTTTAGTAACAAAATTTGGCAATTTGAAAAATGAGAAATGTGGTATTTTACAGTTGTATGCAAACTTCAAAATACATACTATGAATAGACTTAATTACATCTACTAATATCTAATACCACACTAAATTTTCTTTCTATTCCACAGAGAAACATGTTAAAGCCATTCAAATGCAGAATGCTTTAACTTTCATAGGACTAGATGTTAAACATCTCCTTTCAAGATTTTAAACTTGTTTTTTCCTAGAGAACATGAACAATGACTGAGTTGGTTTTTAAGAAATGGATCATGCTAAAATGCAAATCAATTCAAACACTTTCTGCTTTATGACTTCTTGGTGTTTCCTTATCTTCCACTGGAGAAGGTTCATGTGGGCTGTACTCTCCTTTTAAACCCCATCTTCCAGCATCCTCCCCAAAAGACCGGGTACTTTAGCCCTCCCAAAATCACAGGTTTCAGAATCTGACAGGTGATTTTTACATTTTGGGGCCTTTTAATGTGAAGAAGAGACCCACACTACCAAAGGGCCTCCCTCATCCCAACCACCTGCTGAATTCCTGTAGACTCAGTTTGAGCATCACCACCTCGTCAATATCCGTAAACCCCTCCTCTCGCTCCAGAGCATCCCCAAAATAGTTCTGCTACATTCACAGACAAATCAGGAACCCCTCAAGTAAGCGATATTTTAATATAACAGCATTTTAAAAAACACTGTTTGGTAAAATATCTGTTTATTTGTGAGTCTCCGTAATCCGGTCAGTAAATTTCTAAAAGACAGGCATTGTCATGTACCTGTCTTCACCAACAGGCACAGCATCCGACACATAGCAAGCATTCAAGACATTTTATTAAGCAAAAGAGAAGAAGGGAGGGAGGGAGGGAAGGGGAAGGGAGGGAGAGAAGAGGGGAGAGGGGAGAAACTGAAAACCTACGGATTCCAATGTTCTTTTGAAATCCTATAAAGACTGGAAAACATGATGGGAAGGATGACGTTAGAGTTTTCTTCTATCAAACTCATGATGTATTCATTATTCCAATAATACAGTGCCCTTTCTGCCACCTTTGGAAAAAAAGAAAAATAAAATATTAAGAGAGAGAAAAAGATAAAACAAATTAAAATCTCTCCAAACAAAAATACTTTAAGACTATTTTTATATCATTCAATCAAATGTGAAATTAAATATTAATCACACTTTACATTTTTATGGATTTACATTTCAGAAAGTTCCAAAGTGGTTCATCAATTTGGGGAAGGAAAAAAGTTTTCCTGCCTATTTATGTTTTCCTTTAATACTGCCCATTTCATCAGATTCCACATTTTCCCCACCCAGCCCCCAAACTCCAAACACCTTTCTCAGATGCACACTGCTGTCCCTGTATCTTTAGCCCTCTTCTGGCTCACTTCTTCCATCCCAAACACTTCAACCTAACCGGAGGGCCCAGCACACAGCTGGTATTCGGGCAACAGCTGCTGAGAAAAACCCAGCTGCTCATCTCTGCAGAACACTCCCATTTGCTGAGCACGTCCTCTGGCCAGCCGCTGGGCCTACTGCAGAGAGAATGTGCCGTCCTTACCGCCATCCGGGACTAGGTACCATTGGGTTCACTGGACAGATGAAGACACTGAGGCTCAGAGAGACTAATACCCTCACAAGGTCACATTGCTAGTAAATGGTGAAAGCTGGGACTCAAGTCTAGTGACCAGACTCTTTCCAAAGTTTATTTCCGGTCCCTCCCTTGTTGAACTGGGTAAGCTGGGAGGGAGTCACTCAGTTTCTGGACTTAGAGACACCGACTGTACACACACTTGCTTGCTATCTCTGATCCCTTTTTCTCTGACCACCGTGCTATCCAACTGACTCTATGAATTCAAAGGAAGGCCTCAAAAAAATAACCTAAACAATCTAAAAAGTAATCAAACCAAAAATCTCAAAAAAGCTAAAATATCTTAAAAGGGTAGCGTTTAGAAGGGAAAAAGAAAAAAGAGTGGCTTCTTTCATTCATCCAGATTAAGAAATTACATTCTAATTTAATAAATTAAACTTAAATTTAATAATTTAATTTAATGACATGGTACAAGATGTACCCACCAACAGACTCTGAGAAATTAAGCCTTTCCATTATTCAACTTATTACATTATTCAACTTGCTTCAAAAAAAAAAAAAAATCCTGGGACTCATGAGGCACTAGACCCTGAGAGTACAAAGCAAACAATCATTATTGAATGTTTACTCTGTTCAGGCACTGTGCTAAGTGTTTCACATATATATTACCTCATGTAATCCTCACAACCAACACACAGCATCTGTACCATTATTTCCATTTTGCAAATGAGGAAAATGAGGCCAGAGTAGGTAAGTCATTGCCTCGAGGCCACATGATTAGAAAGCGGCAGACTCCAAAGTCACTGCTTTTAACTTCTCTACTCTGTTATCCCTTTGGAGCTTGTGTGCCTGTGGGGAAAGGGACATCTATGAGCCTATCCGAGGTAAACCGTGACAGATGGAGAAACAAAGCGCCAGAGGAAAGAGCGGCATGGACGATCTGGATGACCTGGGGGAGAGGAGGAGCTGCGGGAAGGTAACACAGGAGGGCAGCACCGAAGCCGGCTTTGAAGGATGAAGCAAAGGAGGAAAAGGCACCCAGGCGGAGGGAATGACAGGAAAGGGGGACAGAGGTGCCCCCATGGGCCGGAAACCATGCAGCACGTGGTATGGCCGAGGCAGGTAGAGCCCAAAGAAAAAGAGGGACAAGCGGAGGAATGGGGGTGAGGTTGTTCTGAAACTTACAACGGAAAGGAGGAAGTTTTAAAGAGACCCCAGGAGGATGCTGGTAAAGGAGGAGAAATCTAGGATTTTCCTACATGCAATTAGGAGTCTAATGTTTACTTGCTACTTAACGCCAACAAGTATTTTAATCAATGTATCTGTTGCTATGCAAAATCACTTACAGAGAGTAAGTCAGTATCCAGCAAAGCCCCTTAAAGAGGAAAGGCGCTGCTTATGCAAAGTAAAAATTAGCATGTCTAACACTAGGAGAGAATCATTACTTTCCTGGGACCCACCATCCCCTTGCACATTGGCATGGTCTGTTTGGCGCCCTCTGACCCCGATGCCACACCGGGGGGGGGGGGGGGGGCAAAGAGTGAAAGGTGTGTGGCTACACAGAGTGGCACTTGAAAAATGTTTGCTGGATGCACCAATGAACACTTAATAAATGAATAACGAAGAACCTCTTTACTGTCCTTTCTTTTGTTCTAAATTTTACTTCTGTCAAATAATTTTAAACTCTCTTTTCTTTCTGCTATGGACTAAATTGTCCCCGCAAATTCCTATGTTGAAGCCCTAACCCACAGTGTGAGTGTATTTGGAGATAGGACTTTAAGGAGGTAAAATTAAGGTTAAATGAAGTCATAAGGGCGGGGTCCTAATCCAATAGGCCTGGTGGTCTCAAAAGGAGGAAGAGAGAGATCTCCTTTTCTTTCCTCATGCATACACCAAGAAGGCCATGTGAGGACACAGGGAGAAGGGAGCCAGCCATCTGCAAGCCAGAGGGGAGCCCTCACCAGAAGACGACCAGGCTGGCACTCTGGTCTCAGACTTCCAGCCTCCAGGATTGTGAGAAATAAATTTCTGTGGTTTAAGCCACATGGCCTGTGGTGTTTTGTTATAGAAGCCTGCTGTGATCTGAATGCCTGTGTCCCCACAAAATTCCTATGTTGAGATCCTAATCTCCAAAGATGATGGCATTAGGAGGGGGGCCTTTGGAAGGTACTGAAGTCATAAGCATGGAGCCCTCATGAATGGGATTAGTGCTTATAAAATAGGTTCCAAGGAGATCATTAGCCCTTCTGCCAAGTGAGGATACAAGAAACCCACAGCTCAGAAGAGAGGCCTCACTCAACTGTGCTGGCACCCTTATCTCAAACTTCCAGCCTCCAGAAACAAGAGAAATAAATTTCTGCTGTTTATAAGCCACCCAGTCTGTGGTATCTCGTTATAGCGGCCTGAATGGACAGCCGTAACTGACGAGACACTTTGTCTCCTTTCTGAGCTTCTGAGCATCATTTAAGCCTCCCTGGTGATCTTAAAAGAGATTTCTGAAAGGAGAGAGAGAGAGAGAGAGAGAGATCTCTGCTCCCTGCTTTCCACAATGTCAAACCTCCTGATGAAAACTGAAAAATAAGGTAGACAATCCAGATGCTTGAGCACTCATGCCATGTATAATATGCAAAACACCTACATAGTATCCTGCAATTGTTCTGTGTTTATCTAGACATGTGTTGTATCATCTGCATGCAACGTAATGGTTCATAAAATGGTTTCCACTTTTTGTGGGGTGGGGGGGAGCTTTGTGGTACAATCTCTAGATTGTCAGAGGATCACTACCTTGACATAACTAACATGTCTTTAAGTCAAAAATTAAAACAACAGCAGCCAATGTCTCTAACTATTCAGGATAATGAGAGCTCAGGGAAAAAGTCCACTGCTGAGTCTACCACATTAGCGGTGGGATTCTGCACTACCAACTAGAATCTGAACAATCTCTTTGAGTCAACAGGCAGTATATGAAGAGTTAATCTTCAAGGTCTGTGATACGGACCTTTGGTGAGACAGCGAAAGGATATAAAACCTGACATGTTTTCGCTCCAGATCACCCCCTTCCCTCCTGTGTGGGTTCTGCAGCATGGCAGCAACAGCCCCAGTTGAGAAAAAGGATGCCGGGTTCGCTTCCCTGTGATCCCCCGCAGTGGCCACAAGGAGGCAGAGTGGTGCCATGGGAAGGTGACCGGCTTTCACAAGAAGCGACACCTAATTGACTTCACTCCCTATGAACTTGGGGCCTGAAGCAAATCATTCTGAGTCTCAAGGTTTTCATCCAGAAAACAGCGGGGGTAGGGGTGAGCGGGGAGGGTAGAGCCTCATAGGATAACGTGAAGTTTACGAATAATGTACGTAAAGCATCTAGCACAGTATATATGTGTGTTCTTTTTGCCTCTTAAGCTTTATTTCGCATTCTCTCTTACACGCTATAGGAACCCTACCAGTCCACCTCTTACTCGGCCATTTTATTTGAGACAAGTTATTTTACCATTTTGAACTTTAGTGTCCACATCTGTAAAAATCATAACACCCTCCTTGTAGAGTGATCACAAGAACTGAAGTTACGAGGCAGAAAACACCATCAAAGCAGCTGTCGTATTGCACGTGTTCAAGATAAAGGGGGTTATTATAAAAATTATTACTGAATGAGGAAATAGCAAATAAAAAACAACAGGTAGCTAGTGCCCATTACGTGTCTTTCAATACAAATAAAATTTAACCAAATAACATATGTGGTACAGCCCACTCCAGCTCATCCTCTCTTTACTACCAACCTGAAAATGGGGGCTAGATACACACTTGGCAATTTGTTTAAACAAAGGTTCTTGAATTTTAACAAATTGTGAGGGTTCAATCACATCCAATATTTCTTCCAGCTCCCCAAGGAACATGACCTGTTAGTACATACAAAACACAAAATGTCAGGTACTTCATTTAAAAATCCAAACGAATGATGAGGATTAATGAGAGTTTATAATGTTTTAAGAAAACTTTACACATAAAACCAAACAGGAACAAATTAGGCATTGTCTTATGTTAGATGTTCATGTCACAGAGAGTTCAGCAGAGGGCACTTGTTAAGAGCAAATTCCCTATAGCTTTGAAAGTATGATTCTACTTACTTTGGAAAAAATCCTCTATGTGCTAAATCTATAACCCAGAACAAGGGGCACTTACACATTGCAGCAAGGCCCCTGGGAAACAGCAATGTCTCCATGGGGCCTTCCTCTCGATTGCTATCAGCCTGGCATCTGCCCCCCTACTCTTATTTTTCAAACAGTGGGAGAGTACCCTCCTGCACGGATGGATAAAAGCTCACAGTGGCACACGCCGCTCTCTGCTAAATGTTTACAGCCCCTGCTGTGTTAGGTGCTCCTTTAGGATACACTAGTTAACAGAACACAGAGAGCCAGAGAGACACAAATGAGCAGGTTCACCCACACACAGGTACCACTTTAAACCCATGAGCACACCCTGACCCAATCTGCATGTGCACACACGTGTGTATGTGTGCACAACTGCTCCCTATAAAGCACAACGAATCCCAGCCTCAGCACCATGTGTCTCAAGAACAGAGCTTTAATTTCTATTTTTTTTAAAGATAGATTTATTTATTTTAGAGAGAGGGAGAGCGAGTGCTAGCGGGGGCGGGGGGGGGACGGACAGAGGGAGAGGGAGACAAGTAGACTCCCCACTGAGCAAAGAGCCCGACACAGCTGAGCCCAGGACCCTGCGATCACAACCTGAGCAGAAATCAAGAGTCGGACGCCTAACCGCCTGAGCCATCCAGGTGCCCCAAAACTGAGCTTTTAGATCACTGCGTGGAGCCAAAATAATAGCACAGTCAATTGTTTAAAATGCAATGGAAAGGGGCGCCTGGGTGGCTCAGTCGGTTAAGCAGCTGCCTTCGGCTCAGGCCACGATCCCAGGGTCCTGGGATCGAGCCCCGCATCGGGCTCCTTGCTCCGCGGGGAGCCTGCTTCTCCTCTGCCTGCCCTTCCCCCTGCTTATGCTTGCTCTCTGTCTCTCTCTCTCTCTGTCTCTCTCTCGTGTCAAATAAAATCTTTTTTAAAAATAAATAAATAAAAATAAAATACAATGGAAAACTGACAGAGAAATAAAAACCAGTTATGTATTTAGGCATAAAAAATAATTACCTTATAAAAAAATTAACTATGCAATTAATATATGAAAAGTTACCACGTTTTCTTATCTTGAGGTGCATCTGGGTAGCAATGTATAGCTTAATTTCATCAAACAGGTATTAAAAAAATTAGATGACTTTCTGAAATTGTGTTACAGTAGGGTTTTGGAGAATTGAAAATGACATATTTCTGTTAAAAGTAATATATAATAGGCAGCAAACCCTTGCCATTTGTCAAGATACATCAAGAAGTTCTCCCAAAATTCTCCCCAAATTTGACGTCAAACTAACAGCGGACCTTTCTTGCTGGGCCATTTTCCACATGGTTTCTATAGAAGAGTGAGTGCAGATGTGGCCCCGGCCAGGTTCACCTCTAAGCTAAGAGACTTACTCCCTCACAACCTCACATGGCACATGCCTGCTTAGGTCTTGGCAAAAGTACAAATGAACATAGGTCAGAAATTTCCAGGGCCACTTGTGAACAGCTGAAACTAAAGGTCTGTAATATAGTTTAAAATCGTACATTGTAAGATCCCATCTCTATTATATTTTAAAGTGGAGTATTTGGGCAGGTTGCTCTAGCATCTATCTACAGCAACACCAAAGGCTCCATCCTGTGAAGGTGGCCTCTGATAAAGCTAGAAAGGTGACTCTGATAAAGCTAGACAGTGAGACACACGACCAGAGCCTGACTAGGGTTTCCCTGGGACTGAGCAGAGCGTGATGAAAAGTTCAGGGTTCAGAACCAGGGTGGAGGATTCTGGCCTAATCACTTATACCTAGCATACTCAGGCTCTCTGTGCTTCAATTTGAAAACTAGTAAAATGTGAATATTTACAGTCCTGCTTTACAGATAAAATGAAAATTGGATGAAATAATGTATTTTTACACATACTAATTGGCTCAGAGCCTGACACTCTGCAGAGTATCTAGTAAGTTCTTAACACACCAACATTAAGCACTTACCTCTTTCTGACTACATGTTTTAGGCCAAAATTTCATTAACCCCCTAATAACCTAAAATGAAAAGGAGAAAAACAACGGCACTGAATTTTCCATATATACTCCATGAAAAGTAGTCTTTTTGAGGTTTTTTGAAATTACAGAAAAAAATACTTACTGGTTCTGTGAGTGAAGGATCTTTCTCCAGAAACTGTACTATGCAATACGCCAGCTGGAGAAACAGAAAAATGAGCGACAAAATTGGAAATGCTATATACTCAAAAGGACTCAAAAGACGTATTAAAACTTCCTAAAAAGTTTCTAGACTCTGGTTTTAGTAACTTCATGTTCAATTCATTTTAAAAATAAAATATATATAAAGTGAAATAAAAAGCTACTTTTTCAAGCCAAAGATTGACACTAATAACACCCCAGGGGCATTCTTTTTTAAAAGAATACTGAGACACGAAGTATCTGGCTAATGAAAAGCAGAAACATCACATTCAGTAGATTCTGAAAGTATCTGATCTACAGAGAGTCTAAGCTACATCTCATGGGCTTCCTTTCTCTCTTTGCCAACCTCGACAGTACTGGGTTTTACTGCAGTTCCAGAAGAGTCCTAGACGAAACATAGGCAGCACTTAGTAAACACCCTGCTGATTGCCTAAAGTGGCCCATGCGAATGGAAGCAGTTTCATGAAGAGATAAAAGGTTGTACCTGCCCCAGCTGGAAGAGTGAGGAGTTTTACATCTGAGGCTAGTTCATCTAGGTAAGAATTCTTTTACATGCTCATGAAATGTGATAGCCTATTTCGAAAACCAGAGGCAAGATTTGTAAAAGGGCTCGTAAAGATTTTTGGGCAAGAAATCCACCCTTGCGGAACAACATTTTGATGGTGTTCTAAATTAGAAACATATGGACTAATTTTTCCTCGAAACACAGAATTTCACATTTAAAGAGGAACACTGCTCAGAAAAATGTGTGACATTTTTATGCAAACTCAAAACATTCCCATTGGTTTGGAATACTAAAATTAAAATGCCACTACATCATTTATCTGTCCCCTAGTGACATGCTCACCACACAAGGCAGTGTTAGCACGGAAATCAGACCTGGGACAAGACAGAGTATGCTTTTTAAAGTAGTAGAGGCTAAAAATAAAAAGATGTGAAAATACTGATTGTTGACTTGCGAGTATGTGCATTTGTGCATAGAAAGTGAGAAGGGGGCGCCTGGGTGGCTCAGTTGGTTAAGCGACTGCCTTCAGCTCAGGTCATGGTCCTGGAGTCCCGGGATCGAGTCCCGCATTGGGCTCCCTGCTCGGCGGGGAGCCTGCTTCTCCCTCTGACCCTCCCCTCTCTCATGTGCTCTCTGTCTCTCTCATTCTCTCTGTCTCAAATAAATAAATAAAATCTTTAAAA